>NC_064255.1:49700902-49800902 GCF_003254725.2 Canis lupus dingo
AACAGGAAAAATAAAATATGCTTTTGATGATATATGGCTGACAGCGAGGACAAAGGCAAAACACCAACATATACTTGGCATTGGAAAATGCCTTTTATCCAAATATCTCAAAGCAGTTTGAGTCTATTAATTGACTTGTAAGAAAGTTAAATTATTGCTTTATTTTTATGTGGCATTTTATTCTAAAATTTTTTTTTAATTTTTTTATTTATTTATGATAGTTAGAGAGAGAGAGAGGCAGAGACACAGGCAGAGGGAGAAGCAGGCTCCATGCACCGGGAGCCCGACGTGGGACTCGATCCCGGGTCTCCAGGATCGCGCCCTGGGCCAAAGGCAGGCGCCAAACCGCTGCGCCACCCAGGGATCCCATGGCATTTTATTCTAAAATTTGCTAAAACCCAAGTGCATTCATGATTCCTCAAACACTCTGATATATGCAGTGCAGCCATTCCAGTTTGACACATGTGAAAACTGACCCTCAAAGAAGTTGGGTAATATATTAAAGATCAGGGGAGGACAGCTGATCCTCTGAACACTGAATAAGGAATGTGGAATTCAGTGGCGAGAACTCAGTGTTTCCTATAGCTAGTCCTTCAGGGCATCTGTGTTGGGCTGAATAATGGTCCCCCAAAGATACGCATGTTCTAACCTCTGGAAACTCTAAGTTACCTTACATGGAAAAGAGACTTTGCAGAAAAATGATTAAGGATCTTGAGATGGCAATATTACCCTTATTATCTGTATGGGCCCAATATAATTACAAGGTCTTTGTAAGGGAAAGAGGAAGGTGGAAGTCATATATGTGATTATGGAAGCAGAGACTGGAGTGATGGGTCATGAACCAAGGGCTGTGGGCAACCTCTGAAAGCTAGAAAGAGCAAGAAGAATGTTCTCCCTAGAGTCTCCTGACAACCCACCATAGACTTCTGACTTTCAGAACTGTAAGGTAATAACTTTGTGTTGCTTAAAGCCATTAAGTTTGTGATCATTTGTTACAGCAGCAATGGGAGACTAATACGCATCTTTAAAGAATGGAGGTCTGGATGATTCTCTGACACTAGAGACCTGAAATTTCATTTTCTGTGTTATTTGGGTAACAGAGAAGATCTTTGAGGGGACAGGGATTACACCTGGATATTTACTCACAGCAATAATGGATTTAATGGTTTGAAGGAAAAGAATAATGGTGGTAACCTCAGTACTAGTAGTTGGTTAATAGTCATTTAGGCTTAACATGTGCCAAATGCTGGATCAGGCTTTTGATGTATCTTCTCTTTTGTTTCTTATAACAGCTCTAGGAGGTGATAATTATCCTCATTTTACAGAGGAGGAAACCAAGTCTAAGAAAGTCTAAGAAGCAATTTGGGAGAGAAGTGACATTTGCATACCAGTTTATCTGACTCCTAATCACTATTTGAAATGGCCATTTTAGAGACACCTTAACTCATCAAAGGGAAAGAATGAGTCACGTGTGAAGGTAGGTTGTGACAGGAAATCGAGGACAGGCGTCTTTCTGACACTGAGGAGGTGTGAGGACTCTGCCTCAATCAAGAGGGAGGTGAGGGACCATTTCTCCTTTCCTTCTTTTCCTTCTACTGCTCTAGCCAACCATTGTAGAACATACCCACCACTGGAGGGCAACATTTCTCCCACTTTTTTTTCAGCCAAGAGGGACACCTTTATTGAAAGCAAGCAAGCAATTTCACATTACATAAGGAATGTCTTTCCTACTAGAAGCAACAGCATGCATACAGAGGCTCTGGGGCTTCAGCTTACATGACCAGGAGGGGGAAGATTCAGTGAGTGGGATCTGGAGGACTGGAGATGGGAGGACCATGGTCTTAATGAGATGTTGGTGGAGCTAGCATAACCAAGTTTGGTATCAGTTAGAACTGTACTAATTCAAAATGTTATAGGTGCTATTGTAAAACAGACATTTATAATAATCCCTACCTCACAGGGTAGTTGTATGAATTGAGTTAATAAATGTAAAGTACTCTGAATAGTGCTATAAAAAAGTGTAGCTGTTATTTTCTTGCACCCACCACTGCACTACTCCTGCTGCTGCAAGTGCTGCTATGATTATCACCACTGCTTCCATTACTACTACACCATCACTCCTACCAACTATCACATCACAGCTCTTACTATTGCTCTATGACTACCATTACCACTGCCATGATTACTACTATACCATTGCTATGGCTACTCTACTGTTGGTAGGATTATTACTATTATCAGTTACTCTTACTCCTATTGACTACCTCTGCTATTGTCACTGTTATTTCAAATACTCCAATTATTGCTATTACTGCTACTGTTACTACAATAATTACAATTACTATCACTACCATTACTATTAATGTCCAGGCATGGCAAATGCTTTCTTTACAATAAATAAGCAGCACGGACTTATGTATCTTCAAAAAGGAGTAGCTAGAGCAAATTTCCAGGTCATCCTGGGTTTGCCTGGCAATAATACTTCCTCATCTGTATCTTTTCTTTGGGTTATTGCCATCCTTTTGCTACTGCTCAGGCTTGGACAAAGTGGCTGTCGTTGCCCGGAACTCTCCGAGGTAGCAGCAACTCTGCTTGCTTCACTAATCCTTGTCAGTGACAAATACTCCTCAAATCCATTCCCAATGGCCCTTTGAAGTGGACAAACAACTCCACAACCATGAAATATCATGTTTTATATGGAAGGCACTGTGTCAAGTGTCATCAGTGGCTCACGGAGGGGCTACTGATTTCAGACTAATTCAGATAGTTTGGGGATAACAGTAAGAACTAACATTTACCTAGTGCTTATCAGCTCTTATCGTGCTTTTTCAAGGCACTAAACACAAATTGACATATTTAACCCATCACTAAACTTTATGAGGTGGTTCCTATTAGTAACCACACTTTACAAATGAGAACACTGACACTTTTCAAGATAACACAGTAAGTGAGAGAGCTGCGATTTGAACTCAGGCAGTCTAACTCCATGGAAAATGCTGTCAGCCACCCCGAACCAACACACTGGCTTCACTTTACACAGCATTCAAAGGAGATCAAGGCCTAGTGAAGACAGCTGCCCATAGTAGTTGCTCAGTAAATGCTAGACCAGCCAATAAATGAATTAACGAGTGAAAGAATGAGAATAACCTAACAATGTCATTTGTGTGAGTGAAGAAAGAAGGAAGCATTTGGAGTGTTTCTAGACCAAAGGTGCAACACAGTTATTGGTAAAACAGATTTGCAAGGGAGTTATGGAGGTCAAGAAGAAACTGATGAGAAGGGATGTGTAGATACCTACTTTGTTTTCACATTCTCAGGATTTTCCTGGGCACCCTGGGTTGACTGGTTGGCTGGGCAAGAGGAAGGCAAGAGGACTTCTGGATACATGACATGTCCCTGGACCTTATGTGGAATGGCACATGATATATATACATGTAGATATATCCACAACAAATCAGCACCTTTCTCTGGAGAGTGACTTGTTTGCTTCTCTTAAGTATAAAAATTGTGTGCCATAGAATTTTAGTGCAGAAAAACTCCTGAAAGGTCAACCCCATTCATTTCACTGATTAGGAAAGTGAGTCCCAAAGGGTCAAGTAACTTGACAAGGCCACAGACACTAGCGAGGGGCAAATTGCCCTGATTCTCCAGGCACTAAACCCCACCTTTAATTATGGTTTGTTTGCTTGCCCTGATCTGGTGACAGTACCTTGTATTGACTTAAATGCTTGGTGTTTTAGATAAAAGGGTTGGCTTGAACCAGAGCCACAGGCACATTTTGCCTTTTATAACACTGGATACAACAAAGATCTAATTAGCTAATTAATCTGTACTGCATTCCCTTGATACAAGGTCATACAACTTTCATCTTTAAGATAGACAAACTAAGGTAGTTTACATTTTCCTTCATTTAATATTTAAAACCTCTTTGTAAGAGGAAGCGGCCCCAAAGAATTCTATTTGCACTTATATTAATATCACTTAATTAAAAACATTTTTCAGCATTATAACAAATAGAACTACCTTAGGTATAACATATATTCTTCTAGCAGCAAAATTTTGCCTCTTTACATAGTTAACAAATGTGAGCATTGTAAGATTGTAATAAATTATTTAGAGGGTATTTACTTTTAATTATTATTTTCTCAATAAATTCTCAAATTCAATTTCAAATAAAGTAAGATGACTTAGTTACATACAAATGTTTCACACTGGACTCATTTTGGCTTTCTGGAACTGACTATATTACTTTATTAAAAATTTCTTTTGCTTTTAATAAGGTAGAAAGGGAAAGACCACTGTGTCATTTAATCACTCACTCTATCCTGCCTTGCATGTTAACTTCTTCACAACTGTACTTTACCACATTTCCTCTTCCTGAATAGAAAATATCAAATCTTTTCTCCAAACCTTTAATTATTACTCCTATATGATATGGAACAATGACTAAAGTAACTCATGTCTGGAGCCAATTTGATGTATGACAATAAAAATTTCTTGTCAAATTCCAGTGTGATCTGGGCGATTCAGGTATATACATATCTCTTACTGATTTTTACTACTTTGGCAATTCAGCACTACTCGTCTTTGGGTTTTCTCTGGCTTGAAAGGAAAAAAAAATGCTGTTTCTATTCTTACTGTCACCAAACATTTTTATTTGTAAGTGACCATTTTGTTGAAGCCATATAGATTCTGTAGTATTATAATCTAGGTGAGTAATCTAATTCTAATAACCTTTGAATTGTGGATGGGCACATTTTTATTGGTTCAGTGGCTGACAATATAACCTGATCCCAAGATTTTGTCTATTCCCTTTCTTTGTTTCCTCTTCCATTATTCTTCTATTTGATTCTTCTGGGATTGATAGGAATTAGCACAAGAAAATGGAACTTAAGTATCTAGTCTGAAGTCCCTTTCTTCCTTTGTAGAGCTCAGCAGAGAAAAATGTAGCTCCAGGAATCTCTTCCTTTTGTGACCTCAATATGGAGCCACTATTATTTTTCCATTTTATAGATGGAGATATTAAGACAGAATCAGCTTGGGGACATGCTTCAGGTTGTGAAGTGAATCAAGGCTGTGGTCAAGTGGAGTACAACACAGGAATGAAAGTTGGTTACATAAATAAACTCATGGACACATACACAGTATTAACTGGAAATGCTAATAATAAAACTCAAGGAGAGTTTAAGTTGTGGATGATAGAGCATTAGTAGGAATTTAAGGACATTTAGGAGTTGTTTCCAAGCTTATGAAGCCATGATTATGGAGGAAGTTGGAACTCTTTGCTACAGAATGTCTCTTGGTACTATTGTCAGACAGTTGGTCTAAGCCAGTGTGGCAATTCTTATTTTGTTATGTTTCCCAAAACCCCTTTTGGTGTCTTATCTACTGGAGCGTTCATTTGAGACAAACAGCTTATGTACTCTTTCTAGCCAAGCAGAAACCAGAATGAATGAGAACATTGCCTAAGAAAATCTGTCCTCCTGATTTCCCACATGAAACCGGCTGGAGAGTCCCTGTTCCCCTGACAGAGCCTTCTGCAGCTCCACCAATACTTGTCAACTGCCTGGCCTATCATGGGGATGGTGGCAGCTGTTGTTTCCACTTCTTCAAAATAAAAACTGCAAATAAGTATAGTTAAAAAGTGTGTCCATCCTAGTTCATCTTCCCAGATGTTTTCCTGGTGGAATGAGATTAGTGGTGTGAGATCTTTTCTGTACTTGACTGAAATCCAGACTTCCCTAGTCAGTGGCTTCACTTATTTTTATTTATCTATGTTCTTACTTACATGGCTTTTCTTATTTTCCTAAACATTTACTATATACTAAGGAGTGCACAAAAAGCTTTATATTATGTCTTAGTCAATTCAGGCTGCTATAACAAGATACCATAAATTGGTTGGATTACAGAGGAGTTTACTTTTCATAGTACTAGAAGCTGGAAGGTTCGAGATCAGTGTGTCAGCAGCTTCAGTGTCTGGTGAAGATTCTCTTCCTGGTTTGCAGACAGCTGTCTTACTGTATCCTCATATGGTAGAGAGTGTAAGCCCTAGTTTCTTTCTTGTCTCATAAGGTGTCCTCATAGGATGACCTTATAAGCTAATCTCATTGTGGGGGCTCCACTGTCATGACCTTATCTAAAGCTAATTACCTCCTAAAGGCCCCATGTGTTAATGTCATCAAACCGGGAATTAGGATTTCAACATATGGATTTTTTTGAGACACAAACATGCAGGTCATAAAACATGTAACATTTAATCTTAAACAGCCCTACAGAATGGAGGTTATTACCCACAGATCACAATACTAGGTTTAAGTGACTGGTGGAGGTCACCCAGCTGGGTGGCATCCTCAGGTTTGGTTGACTTTAGGTCCTTTGTTTCTAGTCAGGATGCCCCATGCTCCCAGCAGAGGACTTTACTCAATAGTCTCTAGCCTTGCAGAAGTGAACCTCTTTGGTGGTCTTTGCGGATGCATCACCTTGAAGATGAGTTCTTAAAGGACCACTGGCTCTTAGTTTTTGTACACTTCCTAGAACTGGTGGTGATGGCCTAGGCTTTCTATGGGCTCAATTTTCTTTTTCTTTTTTTTTTCAATTTTCATGTACATATTTTGGCTTCAGTGAGTACTAATCTAATCCCAGACTTCCTGGTTTGCATATTACGCGCGCGCGCGCGCGCACGTGTGTGTGTGTGTGTATGTACGTATGTGTGTGTTCTCTGGCTTGGAGAGTTAGCAATTGCTGATAGGGTTTCCCTCATCTTCTTTTTAGAAAGACTTCTTAGTGTTCCTTTATTTGAAGGTCAAATTGAGTATGGTAGTTCTCCTAGGGATCTTTTTCTCTTAATTCAGTGAAGATGAGTGACACATTTTAGAAAACAATGGGAAAAACTATCAACACTAATCTCTAAACACCTATACACACACATTTGAAGAATATATACAACATAGATGGAGATGCATTTTCAGAGCACAGATTGATTATCTGAAGCAAGGTAGACTGTTTCTTGTTGGCATTTCTGGGACTTACTTCTGAGCCTTTAATTGTGCATATGAGCCTCATGGTCGGTCATTCCCTTTGGCTCTGGTTAGGCTCTCCTTCATCTGTATAGTCACTCTGTTTCCTAGACAAGTCTTGCCTGAAGGTGGGAGGCTTTTCTCTCTGTCGTGCCACAATTCCTGCCTAGAATATAGGCTATCTGGTGTTTTGTTCTCACCTTTCCTGGATTACATACTCTCCATTTGCAGTGACACTTGGCTTGTTTACTCACGGAGCTGGAGCAGTGGCTGGGCTTGCTTTTTCTTAAGGTTCTGTAGTCACTGTGGTTGAAGATCCATCCTGAGAGGCTCTTCACCCCAGTTCAGCTTCCTGTCAGTGTAAGCAAAGCCTGCTTTTCTTCTGGCTTAAGAACTTTGCATCCCCTGCTGTATTTCTTACTTTGTTCCTTCTTCAGTCCTAAAGCATATGTCTTACGCTCCTTTACAGACCTGGGATTATTGAGAGAACTCTGCCATGTTACCAATCATTCCATTTCCCTAGTTACTCTTGGGGATTCACCCACCAGAGGAATAGGTAACAACTGGAAAATGTCTCACACATACAGTGGCAGTAATAAAAATACAAGGGAAAGAGTATATGTTTTCTGTATGCCTTTCTCATATCAGAGATATGAGACATAAGATACAAAATAAGAATCTTAAATGATAATGAGTTTTTGGGAAAGCAAACTTTTTTTCTCTCCTTAGGATGTCCCCCATTCTAGGCTTCAGTCTCATTATGGATGTCTCATAATGATGGGTGTCAGTTATGATGCTTTGGCTTCCAAGGAACTGAGAATAACTCTGACTCTAAAGCAAATAAGGGGCATAGTCAGGGTTGGGAGATCATGTCTGGAAAATGAACAAGAATCAGAGAGTCAAGAAACAAGAGAAGCTGGTTATGCCTCTGTGTGGTTGTGCTGCTGCTATGAGTACATTTAGCCAACTCTATCTTTGCTTCACTTGTTCAAAATTCAGGTGAGTGAGAGCATCTGACACACTGAGCCTTGTATGTTGGCATTGCCTATTAGGGAATGGGGAAAGGAAGGATTGAGTCTCTCTATCTTTATCTGTGGGAGCTTGTGGAAACCCTCTAAGACTATGCTCAAGGAGTTAGGTACTCCTTAAAAACCAGGAAAGCAGCAGGTTGGACACTAGACTGGCATTTAAAAAAACCCTGCAAAGGGCACCTGGGTGGCTCAGTCAGTTAAGCGACCAACTCCTGATTTTGCTCAGGTCACAGTCTCTGGGTTGTGGCATCAAGCTCCACACCCAGCAGGGAGTCTGCTTGAGATTCTATTCTCTCTCCTGCCCCTTGCTCTCATGAGCATTCTCTCTTTCTCTCTCTGATAAATAAATCTTTTTTAAAAAACCCACAAAAACATAAAAAACACAAAGAAGACAAAGCACTACAATGGAAAAAAAAATCCAATGGCCAGTCCAGTGTATTTCCTCAGTACTGTTTTCTAGAAATATCAATTAGTATTCTTAACAGTGTTCTGAATCTCTAGAGCCGTCCCTTTTGTTCTCTTTCTTAAACACACACTTTTTAGGGTAGCAATTGCCTTAATATCAACGTTTTATACTGAGGCTATACAGTCACTGCTAAAGCGTATAGTCAGAATTGGATTCAGAAGATTGATGTTCTCTTCAGGCTGCAGACCATCTGATTACTGGATCTCCTCTGGGCAATGAAGCTGCCTCCTTTTTCTCCTCTCTCGACCGTCAAGCTTGCACCACAGTAATAATATTTAATAAGAGCAGCCGTAAAACTATGTCATTGCTTCTCTGATGGTCAGAGTGGAACGCAGCTCCAAATAAAACAGGAGTGATTGTCATACAGATAATACAGTTGTTTTAGTTCTTTCACCTTGAGAAAGGATGAGGTAGCCTAAATGTTGATTGATTCTTGTCTCTCACACCTACTGGAATAATACATTGGGTGTTTGGGTGAAATTGTGAGGTGCACTTGATCATGTATTAAACATTCGTGAGCTATTTGCTGCGGCACATTCTGACTGGATCTTGAAAAAACAGCCTGCTAGTTCAGGATAAAGGAAATAAAGCCTTTGTATTTTTGCCTGCTGAACCTATATCAGGCGACTCTTTCTGAGTCTTTCCAAGCACTTTGCCACATTCATCTGCCTTTTTCACATGTCATCCCAGAATAATGTAGAGTATGTAATACAGAGGAACCTCATTTAAAGGAAACACCTTTGTATAGAAACCTGAATTTACAAAACAGAAAAATTGTGGTGAGGTTACTTACATTAGAAAATAATTTTCTTTTTGATTTTACAAAAGGAATCACATTAGGATTTCTTTTAAATACCAAAGTCCCTTATTCTATTTGGTTTGTGACTGAGACTCTCTCTCAGAAATACATTCATTATGAAAACAAGCTATGTTTTATGCCATCCATTTTATAACTGAAGAACTGGCAATAATACAGAAAAAAAATCATAGAAACTGTCTGTAACTCTAGAGAGGATCCAGGATACCTGATTTTCATTTCCTTACTCTCCTAGAAAGAGAATAGCTTCCACTGAAATAAAAACTGCTACTTTTCTGTCCAAAAACCTGGAAGATTCCTGCATTGTCATGACATAATGGTAAGGTCATTCTACTATTAATTGTGACATTTTCAAACTACACTGTGAATAAGATATCACATTGGTGATTTGGATTTTCTGCTTTGGAAAGAGGAATTTTAGCAAGTATGACTACTAAGGATAAAATACATTCCAAGGAAATGCTGTCTTCAGATACCATAGTTTCTAACTCAGGGAAAGATATTTCACTGCAACTTTTCTGGGCCTTAGTTTCTTCACCCACAAAATAAAATTTAAAAAATTGAGATATACTTGATATATAACATTATTTTAGTTTTGGGTATATTACATAATGATTTCATATTTGTGTATATTGTGATCACCATGGTAAAGCTAGTTAACATCCAAAATGAAGGTTTTGAACTAGATTATCTCAGAGGCTTTTTATAGCTCCCAAATTTGCTACTTAGTTCTTTATAAGAGTGACTAATATAAATTCTATGATTCTAAGATCCTATCCTCTTTCCTTTGCTTAATTCAAATCCTACATTAAATCACTGATCGATCTATTCTATGCTTTTTTTTTTTTAAGATTTTATTTACCTATTCATGAGAGACACACAGAGAGGGGCAGAGACATAGGGAGGGAAAAGCAGGCTCCCCATAGGGAGCTCGATGTGGGATTTGATTCCTGGACTGGGATCATGCCCCGAGCTGAAGGCAGACGCTCAACCGCTGAGCCACCCAGGCGTCCCTATCTTCTTATAAATACACTTAGTGTTTTTCAAGTCTGTGTCCAGACTTATAGCTAGTTAGAGGTATGAAGGACAGTGCAAAGGAATGTTAGGTGCACCCAGATACTGTTTTTTATTTTAATGAGGAACAAAATTTATATATATATATATATATATTTTTTTTTTTTTTGAGAGAGTGAGAGAGACTTGCACGCAAGTGCATGAGGCAGGGAGGGGAAAAGGTGGGGAGAGAGACTCCTAAGTCGGCTCCACTCCCAGCATGGGGCCCCAAGTGGGGCTGGATCTTGACCCTGAGATCATGACCTGAGTAGAAATCAAGAGTCACAGGCTTAACCAACTGAGCCATCCAGGCACCCCCAAATCTTAAGATTTTTACACAGTTAAGGTCAAAAAGAGTAAAAATGTAAGGGAGGAAAACTGAAAGAGCCAAATGAGCAGAAATTCCCCTCTGGTTCATCAGACCCCCCTAGGGTCTAGGGTGTTAAAGTGAGATCACCTGGTTAAGCGGGACAATGAAACTTGGACATGGAAGCAACAGCGCCTTACAGAAATGCTGCTCATGGAAGCCAGGCGATGGTCAGTTTTGAATCCTGAAGATCAATTTTAGCCAAGTAACATCAATATAGGATATTCCACACAGCCTTGGGCAAGGACTCCTGATGCTAACCACCCAGACTTAGACCAGACTTCACAGGTTAGAGGCATAGTCCTCCACAAGACTGTACACACCACCCACAGTCTCAGGGGTTCTCAGGCCAGGCTGACTTATGGCCAATTGGCTACAAATTTGGGATAATCTCCTAGAATGACTCACAGAACACAGGTAAGTGTTATATTTACAGTCACTGTTGTATTACAGCCAAGAGGTCAGACACCTCAGAATCAAAGGGCCTCAAAGCATGAGACGTCCTTTCCTGGTGGAGTCCGAATGCACCAAACTCTCAGCTCCTCGATGTGTAACAATGCAGAGCACCACCGACCAGGGCAGTTCACCTGAGATGCAGTCTGTCGAATTTTTCCTGGGGCTTCCTTAACGAGGCACGGAAGACACCTGTATTACTCCGGAAGTTCCAAGGATTTACAGGCTCCCTTCCAGGAACTCAGGACAAAGGCCATCCACGTTTCCTGTAACAGGACACCTTGCTTTTGTTCCGTAGTTTGCACGGAGCAACAAGTTGCTGGTTCTATCTTTCCCCGACGGGAGCTTCCGGAGTGGGTGAGGTCATTCTTTGGGTTAGAGACGGAGTCACACACCGGCACAGGCGCGGGCCGCCGCTTCCTCCCGCCCCCCGGCCGCACATGCGCAGTTCGCTGCCCCGCGCCCAAACGAAGCCCCCGGGCGAGCCCCTGCAGCACGGCGGCCCCGATGGCTGTGCGGGGTGCGCGGAGTGCGCGGAGTGGAGAGGGGTCTGTCAGGACTGGGTCTACCTGCCACGAACCGGAACCCACACCGGCTAAAGGCAGGGCCGCGCCTCTCACAGTCGGCCGGTTCCTCATCCCCGGGGCCATCCCGGCAGCCCGGGGGGGGGGGGGGGGGGGGGGAAACTCCTGCGATCTCGCGAGATTGGCTTGCTCCTGGCGAGAGTAGACGGCAACGTCCCGGGCCTGCTTCCGGTCGGCCTCCCGGAAGCCCCAGCTGGGGGCAACATCCGGTCCCATGATGCTCCTGTCCAGGTGTTGGAACTTGGCCTTACTTCCCCTCTTCGTGCTTAGCCTAAGCCACGAGGTGAATGCCCCAAAGGCGATAGCCATATCCTGCTTCTCTTCCTGGGAAAGCTCATCGTACTCACCAGACCAGGCCCCGGGGACAACCTGCATGGCGTCACAGGAGAACGTTTCCTGGTTGAAGGGCTTCAATGGGGAGGCCGGCTGCCCCGCTGCAGAGTGCTCGCGCTTGGGCTGCCCTGAGGCTGTGCTTCGTGGAAAGGCTCTAGGGACAACTTTTGGGCCTCCGGCTACTGCCAGCCCCTGCGGGGGTGGGTCGGGGGCCTGGGGGTGGGGTGGGGTGGACAACAGGCCCCTAGGGCGACGGAACGCAGTGTTCTGGTCGCTGCAGCCCTGTGCCATGGCAGACGTCAGATTGGCGCCGCAGGAGCGCGCGCTCGGATCCCGTAAAGAAGCTTAAACTGCATGGCTTCATCCTGGTTCCACTTGCTCGCTTCGTAATCATGGGCAAGCTACTTTTCTAAGCTTCAGTGTCTTCCTCAGTAAGGTGATAGTTTACGAGGATGAAATGTTAATGCCTGTCATGTGTTGAGCAAAGTCCTGGGCTCAGAGAAGCTCCGGGTTTGTCGTTAAAGATTGCTTCTGGATTTTTGGATAGCCCCTGAGTATTACTAAATGGGTATTTGTTAAAAGTGGCGTACCCTACATCTCTCCAGGTTAGTGGTTTTAGCAGATTCTTTAGAAGTCGAGATACCTTTGTTAAAAGGAAATCTTTCACAAAATCCTAATCAGTAAAATCTATTCCAAGCCAGGCCGCTCTAGTTGAAGAGGGCCCTGCGCATCCGCCACCCTTTTATCTCCAGGGTATTGAGCCATGTTTGATGAAGTTGTTTGAAAAGTGGCCCAGACCACTTCTAGTCTCCCTCTCCTCCAGTCTCCTCCCAGCCAGCTCCTGTAACAGGGTTAACAGAAGCACCTCTGCATAGTATCAAAATCATATAATTTTCTCATTTCAGTTTCTCCATAAGCAGAATGGAGAGAATAATGCTAGCTTTGTTGGGACAGTGAATTTGATAATGTCTGTAAACTATTTTGAGTCGTTTTGGATCAGCTTTAGGGGGCAAAGGCCTTGCTACCTCTCATTTTGAGGTTGCTTTAAAAATATGGTAGTCTAAACATACCACCTAAGAATGGGTCTCTGTGTAATCTTAAGATAGGGTGAAGTCAATGACTTAATAATCGGGGGGAAAAATGTGCTCTGTTTAATTGAGAAAAGAGAGTTTTGAATTAGGGTTATTCAGAAAGTCAGTCTAGAAACCAGCAGAGAGAAGGATACGTGGCAGGATCTACAGAAAGCTGTTTATGAAGCTAGGTTATAACTGGGTCATTATAGGTCTTCTTGTAATTTTATGTCCTTTACTGAGGCCCGAGACAGATCTTTACAAGGGTTCTCCGGCCCAGTATGACTAGTTTCATAGCCAGGCCTAATGTAGTCACTCTGTACAGCAATAATGGGAGGTGAGAAGGCATGGCTGGGCTGGGCTCTGCTGTTCGTCTTGAGTTTGGTCCTGGTTCCATCACATTAGCAGAGGAAAGTCTGCAATTTATTTGAGCATTGCAAGAATGGAAATAATAACACCTATTTCAAAGGTTTGCTGTGAAGATTATATGAGATAATACGTGGAAATTGAAATCACAAGTCCTGATCATAGTAAATGATAACTCGATAGCTCTTTTAAAGATCATCTATATTTTTAAAAATTATTTTTAAGTGTTTTATTTGTTGAGGTATGACTGACATAACATTCTGTTTTATGTGTTCAGTGTAATAATTCGATATTTGTATATATTGCAAAGTGATCACCATAGTAAGTCCAATTAACATCCATTGCCATTTTCTATACACTAACAAGGAGACTGAAGAAAGAGAAATTAGGGAGTCAGTCCCATTTACAATTGCACTCAAAAGCATAAGATACCTAGGAATAAACCTAACCAAGAGGTAAAAGATCTATACCCTAAAAACTATGGACCACTTCTGAAAGAAATTGAGGAAGACCCAAAGAGGTGGAAAAATATTCCATGCTCATGGATTGGAAGAATTAATATTGTGAAAATGTCAATGTTACCCAGGGAAATTTACACATTTAATGCAATCCCTATCAAAATACCATGGACTTTCTTCAGAGAGTTGGAACAAATCATCTTAAGATTTGTGTGGAATCAAAAAAGACCCCAAATAGCCAGGGGAATATTAAAAAAGAAAACCATAGCTGGGGGCATCACAATGCCAGATTTCAGGTTGTACTACAAAGCTGTGGTCATCAAGACAGTGTGGTACTGGCACAAAAACAGACCCATAGATCAATGGAACAGAATAGAGAATCCAGAAATGGACCCTCAACTCTATGGTCAACTAATATTAGACAAAACAGGAAAGACTATCCACTGGAAAAAGGATAGTCTCTTCAATAAATGGTGCTGGGAAAATTGGACATCCACATGCAGAAGAATGAAACTAGACCACTCTCTTACACCATACACAAAGATAAACTCAAAATGGATGAAAGATCTAAAAGTGAGACAAGATTCCATCAAAATCCTAGAGGAGAACACAGGCAACACCCTTTTTGAACTTGGCCACAGCAGCTTCTTGCAAGATACATCTATGAGGGCAAGAGAAACAAAAGCAAAAATTAATTATTGGGAATTCATCAAGATAAAAAGCTTCTGCACAGCAAAAGAAACTAAAAGACAACAGTCAACAAAAGTAAAAGACAACTACAGAATGGGAGAAGATATTTGCAAATGACACGAACAGAAATTTTTCCAAAGACCTACACATGGCCAACAAGTGCATGAAAAAATGCTCCACATCATCACTATCAGGGAAATACAAATCAAAACCACAATGAGATACCACCTCATACCAGCGAGAATGGTGAAAATTAACAAGTCAGGAAACAACAAATGTTGGAGAGGATGTGGAGAAAGGGGAACCCTCTTGCACTGTTGGTGGGAATGTGAACTGGTGCAGCCACTCTGGAAAAAAGTGTGGAGGTTCCCCAAGAAGTTAAAAAATAGAGCTACCCTATGATCCAGCAATTGCACTACTATGTATTTACCCCAAAGATAATGATGTAGTGAAACATGGGGACACCTGCACCCCAATGTTTATAGTAGCAATGTCCACAATAGCCAAACTGTGGAAGGAGCCATGATGTCCTTTGACAGATGAATGTATAAAGATATGGTCTATATATACTATGGAATATTACTCAGTCATCAGAAGAGACAAATATCCTTTGCTTCAACGCGGATGGAACTGAAGGGTATTATGTTGAGTGAAATAAGTCAATCAGAGAGGGACAATCATCATATGGTTTCACTCATACATGGAATATAAGAAATAATGAAAAGTATTATAAGGGAAAGGAGGGGAACTGGGTGGGAAAAATTAGAGAGGGAGACAAACTACGAGAGACTCCTAACTCTGGGAACCGAACAAACAGTTGCAGAAGGGGAGGTTGGTGGGGGGATGGGGTAACTGGGCGATGGGCAATGAGGAGGGCACTTGATGGGATGAGCACTGGGTGTTATATGTTGTCAAATTGAATTTAAATTTAAAAAATGAAAAATAAATAAAAGATGCTACTGTGTTTCTTTTTAAAACATGAATTCAAAAGATCCCCCACATTCACTGCAGCATTATTTACAATAGCCAAGACATGGAAACAATCTAGATGTCCATCTATGGATGAATGAATAAAGAAGATGTAGTGTGTGTGTATATTGTGTGCACTTACATGTAGAACCAAGTTCATGGATAGAGAGAATAGATTATGGTTTTCTAGAGTGGCGTGAGGAGGCGAGAGGGGAGAAGAGGGTTAAAAGGTACAAATTTCCAGTTATAAAATGAGTAGCCATAGAGATGTAAGGCACAGTATAGTGACTACAGTTAATAATGCAAAACTGTATATTTGAAATGACTGAAACGAAATATGGACAGTGGATCCTGAAGATTCTCATTAGAAGAAAAAAACATTTCCTAACTATGCATGGCAATGTTTTTTTCTTTTTATTGGAGTTCAATTTGCCAACATTTAGCATAACACCCAGTGCTCATCCCACCAAATGCCCCCCTCAGTGCCCATCACTCAGTCACCCCCACCCCCACCCACCTCCCTTTCCACTACCCCTTGTTCATTTCCCAGAGTTAGGTGTCTTTCATGTTTTGTCACCCTCACTGATATTTTCACTCATTTTCTCTCCTTCCCCTTTATTCCCTTTCACTAATTTTTATATTCCCCCAATGAATGAGACCATATAATGTTTGTCCTTTTCTGATTGACTTATTTCACTCAGCATAATACCCTCCAGTTCCATCCACGTCAAAGCAAATGGTGGGTATTTGTTGTTTCTTTATATATTTTTTTATGATAGTCACACAGAGAGAGAGAGAGGCAGAGACACAGGCAGAGGGAGAAGCAGGCTCCATGCATCGGGAGCCCAATGTGGGACTCGATCCCGGGTCTCCAGGATCGCGCCCTGGGCCAAAGGCAGGCGCCAAACCACTGCGCCACCCAGGGATCCCCGTATTTGTTGTTTCTAATGGCTGAGTAATATTCCATTGTATACATAGACCACATCTTCTCTATCCATTCATCTTTCGATGGACACCGAGGCTCCTTCCACAGTTTGGCTATTGTGGACATTGCTGCTATAAACATCGGGGTGCAGGTGTCCCGGCATTTCCTGATGGCCAGTGATGCAGAGCATTTTCTCATGTGCTTGTTGGTCTTCCTCTGTGAGATTTCTCTTCATGTCTTTTGCCCATTTCATGATTGGATTGTTTGTTTCTTTGCTGTTGAGTTTAATAAGTTCTTTATAGATCTTGGATACTAGCCCTTTATCTGATAGGTCATTTGCAAATATCTTCTCCCGTTCTGTAGGTTGTCTTTTAGTTTTGTTGACTGTTTCTTTTGCTGTGCAGAAGCTTTTTATCTTGATGAAGTCCCAGTAGTTCATTTTTGCTTTTGTTTCCCTTGCCTTCGTAGATGTGTCTTGCAAGAAGTTACTGTGGCCAAGGTAAAAAAGGACCCTGTGTTCTCATTAGGATTTTGATGGATTCTTGTCTCAGTTTTGGATATTTCAACCATTTTGAGTTTATCTTTGTGTATGGTATAAGGGAATGGACCAGTTTTATTCTTCTGCATGTTGCTGTCCAATTTTTCCCAACACCATTTATTGAAGAGACTGTCCAGTGGATAGTCTTTTTTGCTTGTCAAATATTAGTTGACCATAGAGTTGAGGGCCCATGTCTGGGTTTTTTATTCTGTTTCATTGATTTATGTGTCTGTTTTTGTGCCACTACCATACTGTCCTGATGATCACAGCTTTGTAATAGAGCTTGAAATATGGCATTGTGATGCCCCTGGTATTAGTTTTTATAAAAAAATATTTTATTTATTTATTCCTGAGACACACACACACACACACACACACACACACACAGGCAGAGACACAGGCAGAGGGAGAAGCAGGCTCCATGCAGGGAGCCCAATGCGGTACTCGATCCTGGCACTCCAGGATCATGTCCTGGGCCAAAGGCAGGCACCAGCCAGGCATCCCTGGTTTTCTTTTTCAATATTCCTCTGGCTATTCAGGGTCTTTCCTGATTCCACACAAGTCTTAAGATTATTTGTTCCAACTCTGTGAAGAAAGTCCATGGTGTTTTGATAGGGATTGCATTGAATGTGTAAATTGCCCTGGGTATCATTGACATTTTCACAATATTAATTCTTCCAATCCATGAACATGGAATGTTTTTCCACCTCTTTGGGTCTTCCTCAATTTCTTTCAGAAATGTTCTGTAGTTTTTCGGGTATAGATCCCTTACCTCTTTGGTTAGTTTTATTCCTAGGTATCTTATGCTTTTGGGTGCAACTGTAAATGGGATTGATTCCTTAATTTCTCTTTCTTCAGTCTCATTAGTGTATAGAAGTGCCACTGATTTATGTGCATTGATTTTGTATCCTGTCACATTGCTGAATTGCTGTATGAGTTCTAGCAATCTTGGGGTGTAGTCTTTTGGGTTCTCCATATACAGTATCATGTCATCTGTGAAGAGGGGGAGTTTGACCTCTTGTTGGGCAATTTGAATGCCTTTTATTTCTTTTTGTTGCCTGATTGCTGAGGCTGGGACTCCTAGTACTATGTTTAATAGCAGTGGCGAGAGTGGACATCCCTGTCGTGTTCCTGATCTTAGGGGAAAGGCTCTCAGTTTTTCCCCTTTGAGGATGATATTTGCTGTGGGCTTTTAATAAATGGCCTTTAAGATATTGAGGAATGTCCCCTCTATCCCTACACTCTGAAGAGTTGTAATCAGGAATGGATGCTGTATTTTGTCACATGCTTTCTCTGCATATATTGGGAGGATCATATAGTTTTTGTTTTTTCTTTTATTGATGTGACCTATCATGTTGATTGTTTTGAGTGTTGTATCCCAGGGATAAATCCCACTTGAGCTCGGTGAGTAATCCTTTTTTTTTTTTTTTTTTGTGAGTAATCCTTTTAATGTACTTTTGGATCCTATTGGCTAATATCTTGGTGAGAATTTTTGAATCCATGTTCATCAGGAATATTGGTCTATAATTCTCCTTTTTGGTGAGGTCTTTGGTTTTGGAACCAAGGTAATGCTGGCCTCATAAAATGAGTTTGGAAGTATTCCCTCTGTTTCTATTCTTCAAAACAGCTTTAGTAGAATAGGTTTCTTTAAACGTTTGGTAGAGGGATCCCTGGGTGGCGCAGCGGTTTGGCGCCTGCCTTTGGCCCAGGGCGCGATCCTGGAGACCCAGGATCGAATCCCACGTCGGGCTCCCGGTGCATGGAGCCTGCTTCTCCTTCTGCCTATGTCTCTGCCTCTCTCTCTCTCTCTCTCTGTGTGACTATCATAAATAAATAAAAATTAAAAAAAAAATAAACGTTTGGTAGAATTCCCCTGGGAAGCAATGTGGCCATGGACTTTTGTGTCTTGAGAGGTTTTTGATGACTGCTTCAATTTCCTCAGTGGTTATTGACCTGTTCAGGTTTTCTGTTTCTTCCTGTTCCAGTTTTGGTAATTTGTGTTTTTTCAAAAATGCATCAATTTCTTCTAGATTGCCTAATTTGTTGGTATATATTTGCTCATGACACGTTTTTGAAATTGTATTTCCTTGGTATTGGTTGTGATCTCTCCTCTTTCATTCATGATTTTATTAGAGTCTTATCTCTTTCCTTTTTAATAAGCCTGGCTAGGGGTTTATCAATGTTATTAATTCTTTCAAAGAATCAGCTCCTGGCTTTGTTTATCTTTTCTACAGTTCTTCTGGTCTCTATTTCATTGAGTTCTGTTCTAATCTTTATTGTCTCTCTTCTCCTGCTTGGTTTATACTTTATTTGCTGTTCATTCTCCAATTCTTTTAGGTGCGAGGTTAGTGTGTGTATTTGAATTTTGGAAAAAAACTCTTAGGAGGATCTCCTTTGCTGTATCCTAAAGGTTTTGCACAGTTGTGCTTTCATTTTCATTTGTTTGCATGAATCTTTTTAATTCTCTAATTTCCTGGTTGACCTATTTATTTTTTTGTAAAGAGAATGCTCTTTAACATCCAAGTGTTTGAGTTCCTTCCAAATTTCTTCTTGTGATTGAGTTCTAGTTTGAAAGGATTCTGGTCTGAAAATATGCAAGGGACAATCCCAGTGTTTTGGTATCGGTTGAGACCTGATTTGTGACCCAGTATGTGGTCTATTCTGGAGCAAGTTCCATGTGCAGTTGAGAAGAATGTGTATTCTGTTGCATTAGGTTGGAATGTTCTGTATATATCTGTGAAATCTATTTGGTCCAGTGTATCATTCAAGGCCCTTGTTTCTTTGGTGATAATCTGCTTAGAATATCTGTCATTTGCTGAGAGTGCCATGTTAAAGTCTGCTGCTATTAGTGTATTATTATCTAAGTATCTCTTTACTTTGGTAAAGAGATTATATATACTTGATATACTTGGCGGCTCCCACATTAGGGGCATAAATATTCATGATTGTTAGGTTTTCTTGTTGGATTGACCCCTTAAGTATGATATAGTGTCCCTCTTTGTCTCTTACTACAGTCTTTGGTATGAACTCTAATTTATCTGATATGAGGATTGCTATCCCAGCTTTTTTTTTGAGGACCATTTGAATGGCAGATTGTTCTCCACCCCTTCATTTTCAGGCTGGAGGTGTCCTTAGGTCTAAAGTGAGTCTCTTGTAGACAGCATATAGATGGGTCTTGCTTTTTTATCCAGTTGGATACCCTGTATCTTTTGATGGGATCGTTTAGCCTGTTCACTTTCAGAGTAACTATTGAAAGACATGAATTTAGTGTCCTCGTATTACCTTTTCAGTTCCTGTTTTTTGGTGGATTGTTTCTTGGGCTCCCTCTTTCTTTTATAGGATCCCCCTTAATATTTCTTGCATAGCCAGTTTGGTGGCCACATATTCTTTCAGTTTCTGCCTATCCTGGAAGCTCTTTATGTCTCCTCCTATTCTGAATGACAGGCTTGCTGGATAAAGTATTCTTGGCTCCGTGTTCTTCTTATTTAGTACACTGTGTATACCATGCCAGCTGTTTCTGGCCTGCCAGGTCTCTGTGGAGAGGTCTGCTGTTGATCTGATATTTCTCCCTGTATAAGTTAAGAATTTATTTTCTCTTGCTGCTTTAAGAATTTTCTCTTTATCTTTGACATTTGCAAGTTTCATTATTAAATTCGAGGTGTTGAATGGTTTTTATTATTTTTTTTTGGGGGGTCTTTATCTCTTGAATCTGAATGCCTGTTTCCTTCCCCAGATTAGGGAACTTCTCAGCTATGATTTGTTCAAATATACTTCGTGGTCCTCTCTCTGTCTCAGCCTCTTCTGTAATCCCAATTAGACATATATTCTTCCTTCTCAGGCTACCATCTATTTCCCTAAGCCTTTTCTTTTGGGCTTTTAATTATTTTTCTCTTTTTCCCCCCTCACTTTCCTTCCTTTCCATCAACCTGTCTTCTATGTCACTCTCTCTCTCTTCCACCTCATTAACCTAGCAGTTAGAGCATCTTGTTTGGATTGCATCTCAGATAAACTATTTTTAATTTCGGCCTGATTAGATCGCAGTTCTGCAGTAACGACATCTCTAGTGTCCCTTATGCTTTTTTCTTTTTTACAGAGCCACCAGAAACTTTATAATTGTATTTTTGAATTGAATTTCGGACATCATATTTAAATCCACATTCTGTAATTCTGTGGCAGAAAGTATTGCTTCCAGTTCATTCTTTTGTGGTGATTTATTCCTTCTAGTCATTTTTCCAGTGCAGAGTGGCTGTATGAGCAAGCTGAGTCAAAAATATCAACCACGACCTAAGTAAAATACACCCTAGATGATTCCAAAGAAGTCAGAGACCAGAAAATAAAAGAAAAAGAACAGAACAAAGTAAAACAAAAGGACCACTAAAATGAAAAACAAATTAAAAAAAGTAGTAAAAATAAAAATAGATACAAAAAAAAAAAAAAAAAAGGAGGGGCAACGGTGGTGGAGAGGGAATGCAGTCTCCCTGAGAGGACCTGGAAGGTGATCCTCTTGGTTCTGAGTGTATTTTGTTCTGTATGTTAGAAGATGCTCAATCCCAAATTTATATAAACCAGCAATACTTAAATGAAGACCCAACATCGACCACAAGACCATCAATAAGATAAAAGAATGGGAAGGAAGGGAGAATATAGTCTCCCAGAATGAACCACCACAGTGTTACACTTGGTTTTGGGTGTATGTTGGTCGTGTGTTAGAAGGTACTAACTTCCACCATTGTAAAAAAATATTGGAGATTTTTAGCCCTATATAAAAACGAGTTGTTGAAAAAAAAAAAAGGACACTCTAGTTCTATATACTATTTTCCCTCATTCTGGAGCTTTCCAGTGTTCTTGTTCAGTAAACTTGCTTTTCCCTTATCTTCCAGCAGTTCTTCTTGGGGAGAGATCTGCTGCACTGATTCTCACGTGTCCCTGCCTTGGCAGAGATGCCCTGTCCCTTGCCAGGTGCCGGGCTCAGTATAAGCTGTTTATCCTGTGAGGCTTCTGTTCCCTAGAGGCCCTGCCTCTCCCAGGCTCAAGGTAAAATGAAGAGAAAAAAATGGCGGTGGCCAGATTTCCAGCTCTGGAGTTGAGCTCCCTGTGAGTACCTAACCGCACTCTCCTAGTCCACACTGGCCTAGATGTTCCTGGGGGCAGGTGTGGGTATACTGATCTGCACAGCTTGCTGGGCACCCAGCAGCGGGAGAGTTCTTGCTTTCCTGTGAAAGAGGACTCCCCACTTCTGCCTGTCCCAGGGGAATGGAGGATAGCTGGCTTTGTCTGCTTCAGCACCCTTGGATCCAGGGCCCTGCACTTCTAGACCTGTGCTCCTGGGCACCGCCTCTGCCAAAGGGAATGGAGGACAGCTGCCTCTGTTGGTTTTAAGACTCTGGGTAAAGGGAACTCTGGAGCTGGTCTGTGTAACCTGTGGGCTTCTCCCAAATGCCCCGGAGGGCTGTGGCACTCCAGCCCGTTACCAAGATTGGACCGTGGTTTGTGGTGAGCTTTCTCCTGGGCACCCCAGTCTTACAGTGACTCTGGTACTCTTGATGCTTCACTGCCTCTCCTTTGATTCAGCCCAGTTTCCCTGCTAAGCACTTTTCCATCAGGGAAAACTCCAGTGTGGATTTTTAAAGTTCCTGCTTGTCCAGAGCTGGGCTTTCATGCCTTGGAGGCTTTCACCACTCCGCTTTAGCCCTGCTAGTCATGGTTCCCCTCCCCTACTTTATTTCTTTTTTAGTTTTTTCACCTTCCTACCTTGTTAGAAGCGAAAACTTTTCCCTCTGTGACATTCCAGCTGTTCTTTACATCTCAGGTCGAATTTGTAGGTGTTCAGGATGTTTTGAAAGTTATCTAGGTATGTTTGTGGGACCAGATGAGTTGAGGACACTTACTCTTCTGCCATCTTGCCAGTCTCTCTGAATTCATGTTTTTATTTTCTTTGGGTAAATACCCAGAGGTGGAATTACTGGATAATGTAGTAGTTCTATTTTTATTTTTTTTGAGGAACTTCCATACTGCTTTCCATGGTGGCTGCATCAATTTACATTCCTACCAATAGTGCACAAATGTTCCCTTTTCTCCACATCCTTACCAACACGTTATTTCCCATCTTTTTGATATTAGCCATTTTGACTGGGAGGAAGTGATCATTTATTGTGGGTTTGATTTGCATTTCCCCCATGATTAGTGATGTTTAGCTTCTTTTCATGTACTTGCTATCTTTCTGTAGGTCTTTAGAAAAAATGTCTATTCAGATTCTCTGCCCATTTTTTAATTGGATTACTTTTTTTGCTATTGAGTTGTGTGAGTTCTTCATATGTTGTGGATACTAACCCTTTATTAGATACATGATTTATGACTATTTTCTCTAATTTGGTGGGTTACCTTTTCATTTTGTTGATGGTTTCCTTTGCTGTGCAGAAGTTTTTTAGTTTGATGTAGTCCTACCAGTTTGTGTGTGTGTGTGTGTGTGTGTGTTGCCATAACTTTTAGCATCAGATCCAAAAAGTCATCACCAAGACTGGCATCAAAGAGCTTAATGCCTATGTTTTCTTTTAGGAGTTTTATGGTTTCAAGTCTTACATTCCAGGATTTGATTCGTTTTGAGTTGATATTGTGTGTGGTGTAAGACAGTGGTCTAGTTGCATTCTAGTGCAAGTGGCTATCCAATTTTCGTAATACCATTTAATGAAGAGAGTATCCTTTCCCATTGTATATTCTTGGCTTTTTTTTTTTTTTTTTTTTTTTTTTTTTTTTTTTTTATTCTTGGCTTTTTTTATTGTAAATTGATTGACCATATATGTGTGAGTTTATTTCTAGGCTCTGTTTTCTGTTCCATTGAGCTATGTGTCTTTTTTTATGCCAACACCCTCGTGTTATGATTACTGTAGCATTGTAATATAGTTTGAAATCAGGGAGCTTGATGCTGAGTAGTGTTAATCATAACTTTGTTATTATAGATAACAAATATCTGTCCATCTATATCTTTGACCCTGAACTAAAATTCTAAGTTCTAAAATCATCAGGAAGCTAAAACTTAGGAGGTAATGCCCTTCTGCAACTGGAAAGCCTGAAGTGATGAGAGATTTTGACTTGCTCAAAGGTATTCTTGGAGTCCGTGTTATCTGAGTCTTCATTATCTAGGCTATTAGAATTATGAGCTTTCATATGGGGAACAGAGCTCCTTGTGTTCCCCTGCAAAATGAAGTGACCACTTACAATATTAACCCCCATTTCAGTATCTTTGGGTAGTATTAGCTTTGTATCTCAGCTCATCTTATCAAACTTTTTTTTTTTTTTTTTCGAAACTAGTCTCTTGCTGATTACCTCAAGTTGTTAACTTCACACGATAGAGTAAGATAACAAGGAAAACTAGTTACAAAGGAAAAGTGCAAATCATATAAAGGTTTCGGGATTTCATGAAGTGACTAAATTAATACTGGAGAACTGTTGAATCAGTCATTAATTCTACAAATATTTATTGGGTACTTTTCATGTAATGGGTCCTAGGTATCAGAGACTAGCCCCGCATGAAACATGAAGATCCCAGCCCTTATGGACCTGACACCAGATTTACACAGAAATAATGACAAATGGATCTGGCAGAGTTGGATCAGTCAAAAATCAGAAGAGAAAATCAACAAAGAAGATGACATGGTAGACACTTCTAGCAATTTTATTTATTTATTATTTATTTATTTATTTATTTCTAAAGATTTTATTTACTCATGAGAGACACACACATACACACGCACACACACACACACACACACAGAGAGAGAGAGAGAGGCAGAGACACAGGTAGAGGGAGAATCAGGCTTCATGCAGGCAGCCCAACGTGGGACTCGATCCCGGGTCTCCAGGATCACACCCTGGGCCGAAGGCGGGCACCAAACCACTGAGCTACCCGGGATGTCCACTTCTGGCAATTTTAAAACATGTCCACAAGTTCTTTGACACCCCTTTCTTTTTTTTTTTTTAAGATTTTATTTACTTATTCATGAGAGACATAGGCAGAGAGAGAAGCAGGCTCCATGCAGGGAGCCCGATGTGGGACTCGATCCCGGGTCTCCAGGATCAGGCCCTGGGCTGAAGGCAGACGCTCAACTTCTGAGCCACCCAGGCATCATTGACACCTGTTTCATAAAAGGTAGACTTTAATTCCTCTCTTTTTGAAAATAGGCTAGCTTTTGAGGTTTGCTTCTCTGGAATAGAATATGGCAGAACCTTGATGCTGTGTGACTTGCCAGTGTAGATCATGAAAAGTGATGTGGCATCAGCCTTCTCTCTCAGGGGCCCTGAGGTGCCATGTGTAAAATCCGGTCCCCTGAAGCCACTAGGTTGGATAGACCATGTGGTGAGACCAGGAAGAGAGAGGAAGAAGCCTGAGGAATCCTTGCTGTTTTGGCTTCCAGCTGAGTCTTCCCAGCCCAGGTGCCACACGTATGAATGGCAGGCTGGCAGATGATCCTAGCCCCCAGTCTCTGACTGTTCCAGCTGATGACAAGTGGAGCAGTGACAAGCTGTTCCCATTGTGCCCTGCTCAGATTGCTTATTAAGGAGTCAGCCATTTAAGTTTTGATACTGAGCTGTTTCTGCACTAATGTAGCTAGATGGAAGAGAGAATTTTTGTGGAATGTGGAATTTAGCAGAGGGAGATTGCGTTAGAGATTATATTAACAAGGTAGATGTTATTCCCAGCCACTAAGTTTTGAGGGTAAACTGTTAAAGGCTATAATAACTAGAAGAATGCCTCAAAAGAAAATGATATGAATTTCAAAGGAAAATAGAGACCCATGAGAAAACTGAAGAAACCTTTGAATATTTTTGCAAACATAACACTCTTCATGATCATTCTGTAAGAATCAAACAGAAAGTGATGGATCTTAAATTGGGTTGTCATTCAGGTCTTTTTGGAGAACATAAATGAAAAAAACTCCTTCACATTAAGACTTAGTGTTTAATTTTAATTGTTTCTTTTTAGAGTTTCCATTTTATTTTATTTTTTTAATAAATTTATTTTTTATTGGTGTTCAGTTTACCAACATACAGAATAACACCCAGTGCTCATCCCGTCAAGTGCCCCCCTCAGTGCCCGTCACCCATTCACCCCTACCCCCCGCCCTCCTCCCCTTCCACCACCCCTACTTCGTTTCCCAGAGTTAGGAGTCTTTATGTTCTGTCTCCCTTTCTGATATTTCCCACACATTTCTTCTCCCTTCCCTAATATTCCCTTTCACTATTATTTATATTCCCCAAATGAATGAGAACATATAATGTTTGTCCTTCTCTGATAGACTTACTTCATTCATAATACCCTCCAGTTCCATCCACGTTGAAGCAAATGGTGGGTATTTGTCATTTCTAATGGCTGAGTAATATTCCATTGTATACATAAACCACATCTTCTTTATCCACTCATCTTTCAATGGACACCGAGGCTCCTTCCACAGTTTGGCTATTGTGGACATTGCTGCTATAAACATCGGGGTGCAGGTATCCCGGCGTTTCATTGCATCTGTATCATTGGGGTAAATCCCCAACAGTGCAATTGCTGGGTCATAGGGCAGGTCTATTTTTAACTCTTTGAGGAACCTCCACACAGTTTTCCAGAGTGGCTGCACCAGTTCACATTCCCACCAACAGTGTAAAAGGGTTCCCTTTTCTCTGCATCCTCTCCAACATTTGTGGTTTCCTGCCTTGTTAATTTTCCCCATTCTCACTGGTGTGAGGTGGTATCTCATTGTGGTTTTGATTTGTATTTCCCTGATGGCAAGTGATGCAGAGCATTTTCTCGTGTGCGTGTTGGCCATGTCTATGTCTTCCTCTGTGAGATTTCTCTTCATGTCTTTTGCCCATTTCATGATTGGATTGTTTGTTTCTTTGGTGTTGAGTTTAAGAAGTTCTTTATAGATCTTGGAAAGTAGCCCTTTATCTGATATGTCATTTGCAAATATCTTCTCCCATTCTGTAGGTTGTCTTTTAGTTTTATTGACTGTATCCTTTGCTGTGCAAAAGCTTCTTATCTTGATGAAGTCCCAATAGTTCATTTTTGCTTTTGTTTCTTTTGCTTTCGTGTATGTATCTTGCAAGAAGTTACTGTGGCTGAGTTCAAAAAGGGTGTTGCCTGTGTTCTCCTCTAGGATTTTGATGAAATCTTGTCTCACATTTAGATCTTTCATCCATTTTAAGTTTATCTTTGTGTATGGTGAAAGGGAGTGGTCTAGTTTCATTCTTCTGCATGTGGATGTCCAATTTTCCCAGCACCATTTATTGAAGAGACTGTCTTTCTTCCAATGGATAGTCTTTCCTCCTTTATCGAATATTAGTTGACCATAAAGTTCAGGGTCCACTTCTGGGGTCTCTATTCTGTTCCATTGATCTATGTGTCTGTTTTTGTGCCAGTACCACACTGTCTTGATGACAACAACTTTGTAGTACAACCTGAAATCTGGCATTATGATGCCCCCAGATATGGTTTTCTTTTTTAAAATTCCCCTGGCTATTCGGGGTCTTTTCTGATTCCACACAAACCTTAAAATAATTTGTTCTAACTCTCTGAAGAAAGTCCATGGTATTTTGATAGGGATTGCATTGAACGTGTAAATTGCCCTGGGTAACATTGACATTTTCACAATATTAATTCTGCCAATCCGTGAGCATGGAATATTTTTCCATCTCTTTGTGTCTTCCTCAATTTCTTTCAGAAGTGTTCTATAGTTTTTAGGGTATAGATCCTTTACCTCTTTGGTTAGGTTTATTCCTAGGTATCTTATGCTTTTGGGTACAATTGTAAATGGGATTGACTTCTTAATTTCTCTTTCTTCAGTCTCATTGTTAGTGTATAGAAATGCCATTGATTTCTGGGCATTGATTTTGTATCCTGCCATGCTACCAAATTGCTGTATGAGTTCTAGCAATCTTGGGGTGGAGGCTTTTGGATTTTCTAGGTAGAGTATCATGTCATCGGCGAAGAGGGAGAGTTTGACTTCTTCTTTGCCAATTTGAATGCCTTTAATGTCCTTTTGTTGTCTGATTGCTGAGGCTAGGACTTCCAGTACTATGTTGAATAGCAGTGGTGAGAGTGGACATCCCTGTCTTGTTCCTGATCTTAGGGGAAAGGCTCCCAGTGCTTCCCCATTGAGAATGATATTTGCTGTGGGCTTTTCGTAGATGGCTTTTAAGATGTTTAGGAATGTTTCCTCTATCCCTACACTCTGAAGAGTTTTGATCAGGAATGGATGCTGTATTTTGTCAAATGCTTTCTCTGCATCTAATGAGAGGATCATATGGTTCTTGGCTTTTCTCTTGCTGATATGATGAATCACATTGATTGTTTTATGAGTGTTGAACCAGCCTTGTGTCCCGGAGATAAATCCTACTTGGTCATGGTGAATAATTTTCTTAATGTATTATTGGATCCTATTGGCTAGTATCTTGTTGAGAATTTTTGCATCCATGTTCATCAGGGATATTGGTCTGTAATTCTCCTTTTTGGTGGGGTCTTTGTCTGGTTTTGGAATTAAGGTGATGCTGGCCTCATAGAAGGAATTTGGAAGTACTCCATCTCTTTCTATCTTTCCAAACAGCTTTAGTAGAATAGGTATGGTCTCTTCTTTAAACGTTTGATAGAATTCCCCTGGGAAGCCATCTGGCCCTGGACTTTTGTCTTGGGAGGTTTTTGATGATTGCTTCAATTTCCTCCCTGGTTATTGGCCTGTTCAGGTTTTCTATTTCTTCCTGTTCCAGTTTGGTAGTCTGTGGCTTTCCAGAAATGCATCCATTTCTTCTAGATTGCCTAATTTATTGGCGTATAGCTGTTCATAATATGTTTTTAAAATCGTTTGTATTTCCTTGGTGTTGGTAGTGATCTCTCCTTTCTCATTCATGATTTTATTAATTTGAGTCTTCTCTCTCTTCTTTTTAATAAGGCTGGCTAATGGTTTATCTATCTTATTAATTCTTTCAAAGAACCAACTCCTGGTTCTGTTGATCTGTTCCACAGTTCTTCTGGTCTCGATTTCGTTGAGTTCTGCTCGAATCTTTATTAACTCCCTTTTTCTCTTGGGTGTAGGATCTATTTGCTGTTTTTTCTCTAGCTCCTTTATGTGTAAGGTTAGCTTTTGTATTTGAGTTCTTTCCAGTTTTTGAATGGATGCTTGTATTGTGATGTATTTCTCCCTTAGAACTGCTTTTGTTGCATCCCAAAGATTTTGAACGGTTGTATCTTCATTCTCATTAGTTTCCATGAATCTTTTTAATTCTTCCTTAATTGCCTGGTTGACCCTTTCATCTTTTAGCAGGATGGTCCTTAACCTCCACGTGTTTGAGGTCCTTCCAAACTTCTTGTTGTGATTTAGTTCTAATTTCAAGGCATTATGGTTTGAGAATATACATGGGACGATCTCAATCTTTTGGTATTGGTTCAGACCCGATTTGTGACCCAGTATGTGGTCTATTCTGGAGAAAGTTCCATGTGCACTTGAGAAGAATGTGTATTCAGTTGAGTTTGGATGTAAAGTTCTGTAGATATCTGTGAAATCCATCTGGTCCAGTGTATCATTTAAAGCTCTCGTTTCTTTGGAGATGTTGTGCTTAGAAGACCTATCGAGTATAGAAAGAGCTAGATTGAAGTCAGCAAGTATAAGTGTATTATTATCTAAGTATTTCTTCACTTTGGTTATTAATTGATTTAAATATTAGGGAGCCCCCACATTTGGGGCATATATATTGAGGATTGTTAAGTCCTCTTGTTGGATAGATCCTTTAAGTATGATATAGTGTCCCTCTTCGTCTCTCACTACAGTCTTTGGGGTAAATTTTAGTTTATCTGATATGAGGATGGCTACCCCTGCTTTCTTTTGAGGACCATTTGAATGGTAAATGGTTCTCCAACCTTTTATTTTCAGGCTGTAGGTGTCCTTCTGTCTAAAATGAGTCTCTTGTAGACAGCAAATAGATGGGTCCTGCTTTTTTATCCAGTCTGAAACCCTGCGCCTTTTGATGGGGTCATTAAGCCCATTCATGTTCAGAGTTACTATTGAAAGGTATGAGTTTAGTGTCATCATGATATCTATTCAGTCCTTGTTTTTGTGGATTGTTCCACTGAACTTCTTCTTAAAGGGGAATTTTAAGGGTCCCCCTTAAAATTTCTTGCAGAGCTGGTTTGGAGGTCACACATTCTTTCAGTTGCTGCCTGTCTTGGAAACTCTTTATCTCTCCTTCCATTTTGAATGAGAGCCTTGCTGGATAAAGTATTCTTGGTTGCATGTTCTTCTCATTTAGGACCCTGAATATATCCTGCCAGCCCTTTCTGGCCTGCCAGGTCTCTGTGGAGAGGTCTTCTGTTACCCTAATACTCCTCCCCATAAAAGTCAGGGATTTCTTGTCTCTTGCTGCCTTAAGGATCTTCTCTTTATCTTTGTAATTTGCAAGCTTCACTATTAAATGTCGAGGTGTTGAACGGTTTTTATTGATTTTAGGGGGGGATCTCTCTATTTCCTGGATCTGAATGCCTGTTTCCCTTCCCAGATTAGGAAAGTTTTCAGCTAGAATTTGTTCAAATACATATTCTGCCCTTCTGTCCCTTTCGGGGCCCTCGGGAACCCCAATCAAACATACGTTTTTCTTCCTCAGGCTGTCATTTATTTCCCTTAATCTATCTTCATGGTCTTTTAATTGTTTGTCTCTTTTTTCCTCAGTTTCCCTCTTTGCCATCAACTTGTCTTCTATGTCACTCACTCGTTCTTCCACCTCGTTAACCCTCATCATTAGGACTTCTAGTTTGGATTGCATCATTCAATTGATTTTTAATTTCTGCCTGATTGGATCTAAATTCTGCAGTCATGAAGTCTCTTGAGTCCTTTATGCTTTTTTTCTAGAGCCACCAGTAGCTGTATAATAATGCTTCTGAATTGGCTTTCTGACATTGAATTGTAATCCAGATTTTGTAACTCTGTGGGAGAGAGGACTGTTTCTGATTCTTTCTTTTGAGGTGAGGTTTTCCTTCTAGTCATTTTGCTCAGTGCAGAGTGGCCAAAAACAGTGGGAAAGGAGAAAAAGAGAGGAGAGAAAGAAGGAAAGAAAAGAGAAAAAGAAAAAAAAAAAGAAAAAAAAAGAGAAGAAAAAGAGAAAAAGAAAGAAAGGAAAAAAAAGGGGGGTGGGGAAAGCAAACAAAACGCAATAAAAAAAAACAAACAAACACGTGGGAGTATCTTCTGATTCTGTATACTTTAAGTCCCTTGACTTCCCCTGGAACTTGTCCTTGTAGCTGGTCTTCTGGGGGAGGGGCCTGTTGTGCTGATTTTCAGGTGTTAGCACTTGGGGGAGCTGCTCTGCCCCCTGCCTGGTTCAGGGCTCAGTGGGGGTTGTTTACCCCGTGAGGCCCCAGGAGGAACAACCCCAGTGGTGGCGGCCAGCTCTGGAGCCCTGGAGTCAGCTCCTGCAGTAACAAGGAGCTCTCCGTCTTCAGGGGCCTGGAGGCTCCGGGGTGGGCCGCTGATCTGCTCAGCTCCAGGCAGGAGCGTCCTTGCTGTCCTGGGCCCTCCAGCCCTCTGCCTGTCCCGGGGGAGGCCGGATCTCGGGCTGTGTCCCCGGCGCCCTGTGCTCCCGGGCCTGCGCTGTTGGATTCGCGCTCCCAGCTGCTCAGCCCCCTATGCGGAGTCGCCGGCGGAGCCCCTCCGAGCTGCTCCCGGGTTTAGCCGCACGCTGCAGCCCTTCAGGAGCTCGGCGCGCTCTCCCCGGGACGCAGTTCCTCTTTTACTGTCCCAGGGAGCCTGAGGGCATCCCCACCCTCCTGGGGTCCTGCTCCAACTCCCTGCCAGGCCTTTCCCCCCGGGGAAGATTGGTGCAGCTCCTACTTCTCCTGGACGAGCTCTCCTGTCCTGGGGACACTTGCCCCGGCCTTAGCCTGGCTCCTCGCGGGGGCCCTCCACCTTGGATGCCTTTTGTTTCTTTATTTCTTTTTTCTCCGTCTTCCTACCTTGATAGAAGCGCGAACTCTTCTCACTGTAGCATTCCAGATGTTCTCTCTTTAAATCTCAGGCCGAATTCGTAGATTTTCAGGATAATCTGAAGGTTATCTAGGTAATTTGGTGGGGACAGGTGATTTGGAGACCCTACTCTTCCGCCATCTTGCCCCTCCCCCTGAGACTTAGTGTTTAAAAGTGTTTAGAACCTACATTCTGTTAAATGGAAATATAATATACATAGTCTCTTAATACTACTTCCATTTTTCTAAGTGAAGTACTAATCAGACCCTCCATGACCACCATGACTTATGTCTCTACAGGGAGTCATGTTAAGAAGTCTTTTCTCATTTACCTATTTTCTCAGGACAGGAAGCAGTGTAGAGAGTGTTAGGAAGGGGAGTGGGACTAACAAAGCATTCGATTTATTATGATTATTATACAATGCTTTCCTTTAGTGTGCCCTCCGAAAGTACGGAGCACTTTCTTATAATTGACCTGTAACATAAACAGTGAATCAGCTAAAAGGAGGAAGAGTACATATGGAGTCATTGTTATGTGTAGTTGTTGTAGAGAGGTGATGGTCTTATCAGAGGATGCTATAAAGCTAAACCAGTCCTTCTTGAAGGTTCCTGAAACAAAGGCTTTCTGATGATCCTCCAGTTGGTTAAAAAGGCCTTGCCTAGCATCACAGTGTAACAACACAATCCATTGTTCATTAGGAAGAGTTTCACTTTGAAAATCAAGATGTGTGAGTATCTCTAAGAGGGTGCCACACAGAGAATAAGGGGTTAGCCATTTAGGTTTTGGTACTGAGCTGCTTACAGTTTTTGTTCTGCAATCAGGATCCCTTTGGATGAACCTGGCATTTTTGTATTGATTGCCTTCTGCACTAATGTAGTTAGATAGGAGAGAGAATTTTTGCAGAATGTGGAATTTAGCAGAGGGAGAATGTATTAGACTGGCTGTGTTTTCTTGCCTGTGGGCATGGTTTGCTCCTTGAAGGTTAGAGCCAAGGGGATTTTTTATCTTCCAACATTTTCATTTAGGGCAATCAAACACCACAATTTGCAGTCTTCAGCTTTAGGGAATCTCAGACTTCAATAAAGAGGATGGTATTTTATTATCTCCTCGGGTTGTTTTCAGAACTTGGAAAAAATAAAACCACACAAACACTTCTACTGACTGGACAACTATAACAGGGCAGAACAAACCACTCGAGTCTCGTTTCACTTAGGAAAGCAATTTTCATTGTTCAAGACACTTGTAGTAAGGGTACTACTACAAGTAAGGTTTTGGATTTCTTAGAAACCTCTTCTTTAAGTAGCAAGAACTTCCATTTTATTGAGTGCACAGAGAGGGGAAGTGGCAAGTCAAAGGAATTGTTCATGGTACACAAATGGAGAGCTGCAGAACTTTGTTTTTCAAGCTGTTATTGGCCAGGACAAACTGTATCTACTCACTGTGAGATTTCTTTTTTCCCCTTCAAAAATAAACCTGCCTCTGCAGTCTTGAGGGGGTGAATATGGGGAATCTGCAGGTATGCCTAAACGTGGAATTGCAGGTGCCTGTCCCAGCCACAGCTCTCTGAATTCTACATGACTGTACTTGAGCCACTCAGTCCATTGAATCTTAGTTTTCACAGCTCTAAATCAGGGGCAAGTAATAACTTCCTTGCTGCTAGGATCAGAGGTTTTTTTAAATTTTTATTTATTTATGATAGTCACACACAGAGAGAGAGAGAGACAGAGACACAGGCTCCATGCACCGGGAGCCCGACGTGGGATTCGATCCCGGATCTCCAGGATCGCGCCCTGGGCCAAAGGCAGGCGCCAAACCGCTGCGCCACCCAGGGATCCCGGATCAGAGGTTTATATGAGGTAACTTGTATAATGGCCTCAGTACCTGGCATATAGCAGATGCTCCATGAGTATTTTAAAAAAAATCTTGACAATTTTGTTTAAAGATTTTATTTACTTATTCATGAAAGTCAGGGAGAGAGAGGCAGAGATATAGGCAGAGGGAGAAGCAGGCTCTGTGCTGGGAGCCCGATGTGGGACTCGATCCTGGGACTCTGGGATCACGCTCTGGGCCAAAGGCAGATGCTCAACCGCTGAGCCACCCAGGTATCCCTCTCCATGAGTATTAATTAGCAATGTACCTACTCTGAGACTTACCTTTCTTATCCACTTCAGAAGACTGAAGGGATCAGATGTGTGTGAAAGGGAAACTGTGATGCAAGAGACAAATATTAAGCACGTAGCTATTCACTTCCATCTAGGCAAGAAAAAGAGTGTCAGTAAAGGACATGGAGAGAGTGCCCTAAATAAGCAGTCTTTGTGGTGATCTATACAATAGCCAGGAGCTAGATCTGTGGATCTAGTCATCAGACTCTTAAGACTTGGGCTTAAGGACTAATGTTCCCGCCACAAATGTGGATCCTACCTTTTAAAGCAGAAGGGACATTACCATTATTCTTCAGAAGTACGCTTATCATTCTTCAGCCTGTGGCAAGTTGATAGTCTTCAGGTGAATAGTGGCTAGAGAGTTTGGGTTCTCATCCCCAATTAATCTGGTATAATTTAGCCTCATATAGTGAGCCCCAAGATGGCCAACACATCTTTGTCCAGGGACTGGTAATGGATGAACAGGGAATGCTCCAAGACCTAGGTGGGAAAATGCTGAGTCACAAGCCAGGTGCAACTGAAATCCTTCTTCACTTCGCAGTATGGCTTTTCTAAACAGGATCCTACTCCTACCTGATAGATACTTAAGTGATTAGTTGATGTGGGTTGAGTACTGTGGTGCAGTAGAGGGACAACTAGGGAGGAGGAAATTCAATGTCAGCCAGTTGGGGAAAGAAAGAATTTAAGTTATTAAAATTAGGTTTATGCCCAATCTTGGAGGCAGTTTAATTATTGCATCTAAAGGAATAGACATGACGCTTTCTCTTAGCTTCGGATTCTCTCTCTGGCTCATCTCTATGTCTCTATCTTTAGCCTTCTGTCTCTGGCTTTGATTCTGTGTCAGTTTATGCTTCTTCCTCCCTGTCTTACTGCCTACATCCCATCTCTCTGTTGCCTTTCTCCTCTATGTCTCTCATTCTCTTTCTGTTTCCGTGTCTCTTTCTTAGGAAGGGGGCTTGCTTTCTTGCTTTTTTAAAATTAGATACAGAAGATAAGGGAATAAAAGCAATCCAACTCCATTGCCTAAATAAAGAGTCATTGGATCCCAACACTATCTTGTCATTGGCAGAGAGTACAACAGAACATTCAAACAGTGCTTTCATTTATATTGGCCTTAGGTAGTCTTCATGGAAACTAGTCCAGGAAAAATGCAGGAATGATTATCCTCATGTTTTAAATAGGTAGGTCTCAGAAAAGCTAGAAACTTGTCCAAGGTCAGCTGGGTTGTGGGCCAGAGACAGAGTTGGGGCTGGAGCATATGCTTCCACCAGAGGGGCCTCTCCCTCTACCACAGAGATGGATTCTGGTTGGGACCAAGATGTTCCAACCTAGGTCTGTCTGGTGTAATCTGAAATATGAGAGTTGAGTCTGGGTTTAGGTTCAGCACTGAGGGTGCTGTGTACTCTTCCTTCCAGCCATTTTTATTTACTTGTAAAGTTAATGATATACAGCACCAAGGGGAAAAGAGGGCTGGGGTAGGGGAAGAGGTTGAATCACAAAATGGAAAAGTGGAACTTGGATCTTGAGGGGAGGTGTGGAAGGGTGTGTTTAATTTCATACAAGCTGAAATCAAATCTCTTGGTTTCAAATCCCAACTCAGGTCATTAACTGTGTGGTCTTGGGCAAGTTACTTAACCCTTGTGAGCTTCCATTTCCTCACCTGTAAGATAAGAACAATTATGTTATTTATGTAATTGGGTTGCTTGTAAGTATAAAATGAGACAATCCTTCCAAATATCTTCTACAGCGACATAAGCACTCAATGAAGGATGATGAAAATGAGCCTCTATTTTTTTGGTTTTGTTTTATTTAGTTTTTTGAGTTTATAGGAATAGATTTCTTTCTTTCCCTTCTTCCTTTTTAAAAAGGATTTTATTGATTTGACAGAGAAGAGAGAGAGAGAGAAAAAGAGAGCACAAGCAGAGGGAGCAGGAGAGGGAGAAGCAGGCTCCCCACCAAGCAGGGAGCCCAATGGGGGGGCTTGATTCCAGGACCCCAGGATCATGACCTGAGCCAAAAGCAGATGCTTAACCAACTGAGCCACCCAGGAGCCCCTCTTCTTCCCTCCCTCCCTCTCTTCCATCCTTCCTTCCCTGTCTCCCTCCCTTCCTTCTTTCCTTTCTGCCTCCTTCCTTTTTTCCTTTTTTCTTTCAATTCAAATTAGTTAACATACAATGTAACACTGGTTTTAGGAGCAGAATCCAGTGATTCATCCCCCACATACAACACCCAGTGCTCATCCAAACTAGCACTCTCCTTAGTGCCCATCATTCATTTAGCCCATCTTCCTCCCACCTTCCCCTTCATCAACCCTTAGTTTGCTCTCTATATTTAAGAGTCTCCTATGGTTTGCCTCCCTCTCTGTTTTTATCTTATTTTATTTATCCTCCCCCTCCCCTGTGTTCATCTATTTTGTTTCTTAAATTCCACATATGGGTGAAATCATATGATATTTGTCTTTCTCTGACTGATGAATTTGCTTAGCATACTACCCTGTAATTCCATCCAGATTGTTGCAAATAACAAGATTTCATTCTTTTTTTTTTTTTTTTTAGATTTTTATTTATTAGAGAGAGAGAAAGAGCATGAGCAGGGGGAAGAGGGAGAAGCAGTCTCCCTGCTGAGCTTGGAACCCAACCCCTGCTGGGCTTGATCCTATGACCCTGGGATCATGACCTGAGCCAAAGACAGGTGCCTAACTGACTGAGCCACCCAGGCACCCCAAGATTTAATTCTTTTTGATCACTGAGTAATATCTCATTATGTGTGTGTGTGTGTATGTGTATACACCACATCTACTTCATCCATTCATCTGTTGATAAACATTTGGGCTCTGTCCATAATTGGGCTGTTGACAGTGCTGCTGTAAACATTGGAGTGCATGTATCCCTTCCATCAGCATTTTTGTATCCTTTTGGTAAATACCTAGTAGTGCAATTGCTGGGTCATAGAGTAGTTCTATTTTTAGCTTTTTGAGGAATCTCCATACTGTTTTCCATAGTGGCTGTACCAGTTTGCTATCTTACCAACAGTGTAGGAGGGTACCTCTTTCTCCACATCTTGACCAACACTGGTTGTTTCCTGTGTTGTTAATTTTAGCCATTCTGAGAGGTGTGAGGTGGTATCTCATTGTGGTTTTGATTTGTATTTCCCTGATGATTGATGTTGAGCATCTTTTCATGTGTCTGTTAGCCATCTGGATGTCTTCTTTGACAATATGTCTATTCATGTCTTCTAATCATTTCTTAACTGGATTATTTGGTTTTGATTGTTGAGTTTGATAAGTTCTTGATAGATTTTGGATACTAACTCTTGATCTGATAATGTCATTACAAATATCTTCTCCTGTTCTGTTGGTTGCCTTTTAGTTTTGTTGGTAGTTTCCTTTATTTTTTTTAATTTTTAAAAAATTTATGATAGTCACAGAGAGAGAGAGAGAGAGGCAGAGACATAGGCAGAGGGAGAAGCAGGCTCTATGCACCGGGAGCCTGACGTGGGACTCGATCCCGGGTCTCCAGGATTGCGCCCTGGGCCAAAGGCAGGCACCAAACCGCTGCACCACCCAGGGATCCCGGTAGTTTCCTTTACTGTGCAGAAGCTTTTTTTTAATCTTGATGAGGTCCCAATAATTCATTTTCTCTTTTGTTTCTCTTGCCCCTGGCAATATGTCTAGTCAGAAATTGCTGTGGCCAAGGTCAAAGGTTACTGTCTGTCTCCTCTAGGATTTTGATGGTTTCCTGTCTACATTTAGGTCTTTCATCCATTTTGAATTTATTTTTGTTTATGTTATAAGAATGGTCCAGTTTCATTCTTTTGCATGTTTGTTGCTGTCCAGTTTTCCCAACACCGTTTGTTGAAGAAATTGTCTTTTTTCCATTGGATATTCTTCCCTGCTTTGTTGAAGATTAGTTGACCATATAGTTGTGGGTCCATTTCTGGGTTATCTATTCTGTTCTATTGATCTCTGTGTCTGTTTTTGTGCCAGTACCATACTGTCTTGATCATTATGGCTTTGTAATAGAGCTTGAAATCCAGAATTGTGATGCCTCCTGCTTTGCTTTTTTTTTTTTTTCCCTTCAATATTACTATGGCTATTTTGAGTCTTTTCTGGTCCATTACAAATTTTAGGATTTTTTTGTTCTAGCTTTGTAAAAAATGCTGGTGTTACTTTGATTGGGATTGCATTGAATGGGTAGATTGCTTTGGGTAGTATAGATATTTTGACAATATTTGTTCTTCCAGCCCATGAGCATGGAACGTTTTTCCATTTCTTTGTGTCTTCTCCAATTTCTTTCATTAATGTTGTATAGTTTTCAGAGTACTGATATTTCACTTGTTTGGTTAGGTTTATTCCTAGGTATCTTATGATTTTAGGTGCAGTTGTAAATGGGATTGATTCCTTGATTTCTCTTTTTGCTGCTTTGTTATTCGTGCATAGAAATGCAACAGATTTCTGTATGTTGGTTTTATATCCTGTGACTTTGCTAAATTCATATATCAATTCTGGTAATTTTTTGGTGGACTCTTTTGGGCTTTCTACATAGAGTGTCATGTCTATAAATAGTGAAAGTTTGACTTCTTCCTTGCTGATTTGGATGCCTTTTATTTGTTTTTGTTGTCTTATTGCTGAGGCTGGGTTCTTCAGTACAATATTGAACAACAGTAGTGAGAGTGGTCCTCCCCTTTATGTTCCTGACATTGGGGGAAAAGCTCTGTTTTTCCCCATTGCAGATGAGATTAGCTGTGTGTCTTTCATATATGGCCTTTATGATGTTAAGACATATTCTTTCCATTTCTACTTTCTTAAGGGTTTTTATCAAGAAAGGATGCTATATTTTGTCAAATGCTTTTTCTGCATCTATTGAGAGGACCATATGGTTCTTATCCTTCCTTTTATTAGTGTGGTGTATCACATTGATTAATTTGCAGACATTGATCCACCCCTGTAGCCTTGGGATAAATCCCACTTGATCATGGTGAATAATCCTTTTAATGCACTATTAGATTCAATTAGCTAGTGTCTTGTTGAGGATTTTTGCATCCATATTCATTAGGGATATTGGTTTGTAATTCTCCTTTTTAAAGAGTGGGGTCTTTGTCTATGCTGACCTCATAGAATGAATTTGGAAGTTTTTCTGCCATTTCTATTTTGTGGAATATATTAAGCAGAATAGGTATTAATTCTTCTTTAAATGTTTGGTATAATTCCCATGGAAAGCCATCTGGCCCTGAACACTTGTTTTTTTAGGATATTTTTGCTTATCAATTGAATTTCTTGATGGTTATGGGTCTTTTCAAATTACCTATTTATTCTTCCTTCAGTTTTGGTAGTTCATATGTTTCTAGGAATTTTTCCATTTCTTCCAGACTGCCCAATTTGTTGGCATATAATTGCTCATGATAGATATTTCTTTGTATTTTTTGGTATTGTTTTTATTGTTTATATTTCTTTGGTGTTCATTGTGATTCATTCATGATTTTGTTAATTTGGGTCCTTTCTCTTCTCTTTTTTGATAAGTCTGGCCAGGAGTTTATTGATCTTATTAATTCTTTCAAAGAACCAGCTCCTAGTTTCATTGATCTGTTTTTTTTTTTTTAAATTTCTATATCATTTATTTAAGCTCTAACCTTAGTTCTCTTCTGCTGGTTTTAGGCTTTATTTGCTGTTATTTTTTCAATCCTTTTAGGTGTAAGGTTGAGTTGGATATTTGAGACTTGTCTTGTTTCTTAAGGAAGGTCTGTATTGCTATTTACTTCCCTCTTAAGACCACTTTTTCTTTGTCCTAAAGTTTTGGACTGTCCTGTTTTTATTTTCATTTGCTTCTATGTATTTTTAAAATTTTATTAATTCTTTAGTAGGATGTTCTTTAACCTCCATGTATTTTTGGTCTTTTTAAATTATTTCTTGTGGTTGCCTTGAAATATCATAGTTTCTGTTCTGAAAATATGCATTGTATGATCTCAGTCTTTTTTGTATTGGTTGAGGGCTGATTCATGACCCAGTATATGATCTATTCTGGAGAATGTCCCATGTATACTTGAAAAGTTGAAGAGAATGTGTATTCTGCTGTGTCAGAATGAAATGCTCTATGTTTAAGTCCATATCCATCATGGCATTCAAAGCCATTGTTTCCTTGATCTTCTGCTTATATGATCTGTCCACTGCTGTGAGTGGAGTGTTAAAGTCCTCTACTATTATTGTATTATTATCCTTGAGTTTCTTTATGTTTGTTATTAATTGATTTATATATTTGGCTGCTCCCAAGGTGGAGGCATAAATATATATTTTTAAAGATTTTATTTATTCATGACACACACACACACATACACACACACACAGAGGCAGAGACACAGGCAGAGGGAGAAGCAGGCTCCATGCAGGGAGCCCCATGTGGGACTTGATCCCGGGTCTCCAGAATCATGCCCTGCTCTGAAGGCAGATGCCCAACTGCTGAGCCACCCAGGTGTCCCTGGAAGCACAAATATTTATGTGTTAAATCTTGTTGGATAGACCCTTTTATTATGATTCTTCATCTCTTATTTCAGTCTTTGGCTTAAACTCTAGTCTGTCTGATGTGAGTATGGCTACTCCAGCTTTCTTTTGATGTCCATTAGCATGATAGATGGTTATCCACTCCCTCACTTTCAATCTGGAAGTGTCTTTGGGTTTAAAATGAGTCTTTTGTAAACAGCATATAAGTGGATCTTTTTTAAAAAAAATCCATTCTGTTATCCTCTGTCTTTTGATTGGAGCACCAAGTCCATTTACATTCAGAGTAAGTGTTGGTAGATATGAATTTGGTGCCATTGTATTACCTGTAAAGTTGCTGTTCCTCTAGACTGTCTTGTTCCTTTCTCATCTTATTGCTTTTGGTCTCATTTTCCTGCTCAAAGTATCCCCTTTAGTATTTCTTACAGAGCTGGTGTAGTGTTTGTGAACTTTATTTTTTGCTTGACTTGGAAACTCCTTATCTTTCCTTCTATTCTGAATGACAGCTTTGCTGGATAAAGTATTCTTGGCTGCCAATTTTTCCCATGTAGCATGTTGGATATGTCATGCCACTCTTTCTGGACTGTCAAGTTTCTGCGGACAGGTCTGCTACTCTCCTCACTCGTGTGGTTACTTTTGTAGGTTAAGGACCTTTTGTCCCTAGCTGCTTTCAGAATTCTCTTTGTATTTTAAGTTTGTATTGCAAATTTCACTATGATATGTCTTCGTGTTGATCTGTTTTTGCCGACTTTGAGGGGAGTTCTCCATGCCTCTTGGACTTGAATGCCTGTTTCCCTCCCCAGATTAGGAAAGTTCTTCATTATAATTTGTTCAAATAAACTTTCTGCCCCCTTTCCCCACTCTTCTTTTGGGACTCTTGTAATATGGATGTTACTGCACTTTGTGGAAACACTGAGTTTCCTAAGTCTGTATTCATGATCTAATAAGTTTTTCTTTTCCTCTTCAGCTTTATTATTTTCCATAATTTTATCTTTTATGTTACCTATTTGATCCTCTGCTTTTTCTGTCCTTGTTGTGATTATATCCCGTTGGTTTTGCATCTCAATTATAGCATTTTTTTATTTCAATCTGACTAGTTTTTAAGTCTTTTATCTCTGTAGCCAGGATTTCTCTGGTGTTTACTATGCTTCTTTCAAGCCCAACTAGTATTCTTATGACTGCTGTCCTAAATTATTTTTCAGGTTTATTGCTTATAATTGTTTTGAGCAAATTCCTGGCTATGATTTCTTCTGGCTCTTTCTTTTGGGGAGAATTCCTTTGTCTTGTCATTATGTCTAAGTTACTGTCTTTTGCATGTTATGGAATCTTGTTATATTTCCTGCTCCTGAGAGTAATACTGTACTAAGAAGGAGTCATATACTGTCCAGTGCCCGGTGCTTCAGAAGTGTTTCTGGTATATGCCGTGTGTACTCTGATGTTGTGTTTTGGCTGCTCTTTCCCAGATGTCAGTCCTCTACAGAGTTCCTCCTTGCTTGCAGTGGGGAGTATTTGGACCTTTAACTAAGTGTGCTTTGGTTTGCTTGTTAAGATAAGCTGTGTTAAAAACAAACCTGATCTAAGAGAAAAGGAAAAGGAACAAAAAAGAAAACAAAAACTATAAGCTTGATTCCAAAGAATAAGAAAGAAAGAAAGAAAGAAAGAAAGAAAGAAAGAAAGAAAGAAAGAAAGAAGAAAAAGAAAAAAAAAAGCCTGATCTAAAAATGAGAAAAGGAAACAAACCAACAAATGAACAAATACTATAAGCCTGATACCAGAGAAAGAAGAAAGAAAGAAAAAAAAGAAAGAAAGCCTGGTCCTATTTCCATCAGAACCAAAGCTGACACTTTGGAGCACTCTATGATCAGCAGACCTGGTATGAGCGGGGTGACCTGTGTTGGCCTTCTGAGGGAATGGCCCACTGTGCTGGCTCACAAAGATGCCCCTGCTGGGTGTGGGGTGCGGGTGGGGGCAGGGTTTGGCATAAGTGACTCCAATCTCCACTGGGGATGTTGTGTTTCTCTATGAAGTCCTACCATATTGGTGGTGGGGATGGGCTGGTGAGGGGTTGAAGATGGCCTCCTTGTCCCAGGAAGGGGAACTTGTGGCCACCACTGTTCAGGAGGCCCTCTCAGAAAAGCAAACTATTTCCGCTCCTGTGTCCCAGGCTTTTGTCAGATTGCTGTCCTCAACCTGTCTGTGCCCACATGGTTGGCACCATAGTACTCCTGTGTTTTATCTCTGGCCGGTGGCTGGGTTTCAAAACTCTAAATCTTAAAGGGCCTGGCAAGGTGCAGACCTGCTCCCCTCCCCTGGAGGAGAGCCTTGTGGTGTGCCCAGCACCATTCTGTCCCAGAAAAGCAGTTGCATGGTGGATGCATAGTGGCTGGAGTCTATTGTGACTCAGAGCGAAAAACTGTGACCAGGTTATTTGCCCTCTGCTTCTGTTCCTTGCTGCTGAATAGCTACTCACTGGCTCCTGGCATGCCCTTTGTCCTTGGAGAGGCAAAAATACCCTCTAACAGATATACACCAAAAAGGGGAGCCATCTCTCTCAGTGATACTGAGTGGTCTTCTCACTGTGGCCGTATTGTGCAAACCCTACATGCTGCTTTCTCTCTTGCAGTCTCCCTCTCTCCCTGACTCCTCCACAAAAAGAGCTCCTTCCTATTCTGTGGCTTTTCTCTCCTAACTCATGGCTTTGAACCACACATCTGTCATGTTCTCTGCCTCCAGTTGTACAGATTGTTTTCTTAATCCTCAGATCAATTTCCTAGTTCAAAATGATTTGATGTTGATCTGGCTATGCTTGAGGTACAAGGCAAGCTCAGGGTCTCCCTACTATTCCAGCATCTAAACTCCTCCCTTTTTGGTTTTGTTTTAACAAAGCTTGGACTGGCACCACCCCTATAAGCTGCCTCCTGTGTCACTGTATTTATTGAGTGCTTTGATCAGCTAGGCATAATTCCATGTTCTGCAGAAACAAAAGTAAACTAAACCTTTTTTTCTGGTCACAGAGAAATTACTGCCTATTGGGTGAGGCAGGCCATGATGTTCCTAGGCAGTTTCAAAACAGTGTGATTGATGTGTGTCGAGATGAGGTAAACATAGGGTTATATGGGAATCCTGAATGAGGCCTCCATTTGAGGTTCCTTAAATATGGACCCTGGTGTTACTCCTTTGATTTACAGTCCCCGGGCATACTCTGGACAAGACTTCCTCTTAGCAGGTTTAGCAGAATGGAATCACTGATGAGGATAGGAAGGTCTCAAAAGTATGAGTCATCCTATGGGTCAAAAGTGGGACAGACACTGCCAGTGGAGTATATGGGCTTTCCTGGAGTTTAGGACATTAATAAAAATAGAGACTGATCCTTTCCAGCCATTTTCTTTGATCTTTTGTGACTGCCTCTCCACAGTACGCTCTGCAGATGGAGATGTTTAAGCAGCGGGGAGAGAGGCAGTGCTCACACCTCTGAAGGGCCTCCCATCAACACAGTTAGTAGTGGCAGGCATATTCACATTTTGTGAGTAGCTACAAAATGTATTTTCAACAGGCTAGCATCTCAGCTTTATCTCCTTATGGGTCTCTTTACACAAAAGCATTTATAGAAAAAACCAGCAGGGTATAGAAAAAATAAAATAAAGTCATAGCCTGCTCTCCAAAGGCAGAGAGGATGCTGGAGTGGAACTGTAGTTCTAGTTACTTGTGGGCGACATCAGTAGTTGTGACGACTGCTACCTGTCCTGAAGGGGACAGAGGGATTTGCTCTTTGGGATGGAAATGACAGTTGTTTGGGATGCAGCAAGTCCTGTCTTTGTCTTTGCATTTTGTCAGAGTTTGGCTTATAGCACGGTGCTACCATTCATATGTTTTCTCTTTCTTAGGAAGAAGATTTTCTCCCAGATTAGACTACCAGTTTTAAAAGGACTTTTGGCATTGAGACATACTGATGATGTGAATACCCTTCTGTGATAAGATGAGGCTTCAGAAGGAAATTCCCAGCTGTTGGCTGATTTCTTTTTTATCGTTATTGATTGTCATGTTGTTCAACACCGCCTAAAAACATAATTCTTAGACAGGAGAGCAGGATGGTTAAAAACACAGACTCTACATGGTCTCCCTCAACCACTTACTATGTGACTCTGTGCCAGGCATGACACCTCTCTGTTTGAATTACCTCATCCATAAAATGGGCATACTAGACTCCTTTCCCCAGAGGGATATTGTAAGGATAAGTTAACTATTGAAAACAGTTTCTAGCCCACAGTGAGTTCTTTGTAAGAATATGTTATTATTACTCTGAAAACCAAACTTTTCATGGTAGATAGTCTCTGTGGTGAATTTTAACATATTTCATGCAGCAACCAGCATGTTAGTACCAATTCTAGGGTTAGATGGATGATTCTGAGCCCTGATTTAGTAGTTACTAGATTACTAAGTTACTAACCTCTCTCTGCTTCAGTTTTCTTGTCTATGAAATAGTAACTCCCTCAAAGCATTGTGTGAGGATTAAATGAGATAATATATGAAAAATAAGTCACTCAACCTCCCTGTACCTCAGTTCCCTCAAATGCAAACTAGGGATTATTATGGAACCTGCCTTGTGGGGCTGTTGTGAGGCTTAAATGAGGATGAGACATGGGTAAAATGTTTAGGACAGTGCTGTGAATGTAGTAAGCACATGATACACTTTAGCCATTATTTTTATTAAATGACTACGTCCATCCATCACGTCATTATAATATCACTACTACCATTTATTTAATGTGCATTATATTTAAGATTCTGATGTAGTGACACACATATTCCAACTTGTCTCACTCTGTATTTCCTTGGCAACTGGCAGTTTTACCCCCCCCCGCCCCCCGCCCATTTTGGCCTGTTTATCCACTCTGATTTTTTATTGACTCAATTACTGCTTCCCTGAGTACCATTCACACACACCGAGTTAATGGCATGTTATTTGCTGAGTGAGGCTTTTTCCCCACCTTGCTTCAGTCTGTGAATGGTCTCTTGAGTTCCCTCCTGACATAAAGAGCTCAGGTGTACTGTTATTCAAGCTCCCAGCGGACTCCTGGTGTACCTTGGTTTTGTGATTATAACTGCTTTTAAGGAATTTCAGAATGTTATTAGCCTGAGGCCTTTGCTTAGGCAGGAAGAGTTAACATTAATTAATTAATGCTCCCAATCTTGGGCTATTTGGAATCTTTGAATGTTTTACCTTCCCTAGTAGTTGTCAGAACATATAAACTCTGACTCATGTAATTAATTCCTCAACCACCTTGGATCCTTTCTGGAAGCAGCAGAATATAAAAAGTGAATAATAATAGCTTTAATCTTTCTTGCATCATTCATTTATTCATTCACTATTTGAAGCGTTTATTGAGCTTCTACAGAACTGTACTTGTTCCCTGCCCCTGTGTGGCACTCCCACCCCGCTGTCAATACTGCAAGGAATTTGGTTCTACTGCTTTGTCAATTTTTCAGCCAGAAAAATGTTCTGCCATGCGTCTTTTGTTCTTTTTCTGAGGCAGCTACAAAGTTATAATTTACTGGCATGTAGAGAAAAGTGGATTTTTTTTTTTTTTCACTGCAACTCCATTTCCCCCTTCCTATGGGATTCTTGGGAAAACCTGATTAAAATGTCAGCCAGAAGAATGGCTGGTGATTCTTTAAAAGGACTGATTAAACCAGGATGACCCACAGCACTAACAGGAGAAGAAAACCCTGTGGGGATCTGAGCATGTAACTTTTTAGTTATCTGGATATAGAAAAAAAGAAACAACAAGCTTTGATAGAGCAGAAGAGTGGTATTAAAATTATTATTACTAACCATGCTAATAATGAATGCCACTTGAGTAATTTCTGTCCTAGGCCCTGTCTTAAACTTTTGTCTAGATTATTTCCAATATTTAACCCTTGGAAGTGAGTAGGATTGTCCCTTTTCTCTCCATGAATGTAAGTAATGGGCCTGTGGTCGTACAGCCAGGACCTGTATGGTCACACTTACATGAGTATAAAAGGGCTTTAAAGGGAGGAGACTGGGGATCCCTGGGTGGCTTAGTGATTTAGCGCCTGCCTTCAGCCCAGGGCATGGTCCTGGAGTCCCAGAATCAAGTCCTGCATTGGGCTCCCTGCGTGGAGCCTGCCTCTCCCTCTGCCTGTGTCTCTGCCTCTCTCTCTGTCTCTGTGTCTCTCATGAATAAATAAATAAAATCTTTAAAAAAAAAAAAAAAAAGAGAGGCGACTCTCACTGCCAGGATGGCAATATACCACACTTGAAGAAGATTTGATTCCTTCCGCCTGGGATTTGAATACTAGCTCTTGCCCTGCTTTTCTGGAACCTGGTGCCTTTGCCCTGATTGTATACCTGCTTTCAAAAATTTTTTTGCTAATCATTTCCTGTTTTAAATTCTCACATTGGAGAAAAGCTGATTGCAAATATATGCGTAGAATGGTTCTCTGTAGAAAGGGAAGAATTTGCTGACTTAGTCTTAGCATTTTAATTTTGTGTTTTCTGAGAATTGGGTTCTGTGTGTTGAACAATCCAAAAGGAGGAAATAATGTGGGACCAAAACCTATGGCCTATTCATGGGTGAAATAGGTGATGGAAATTAAGGGTGTATGGAACTGTGGAATTACTATATTGTATACCTGAGACTAAAATAACACTGTATGTAAACTGACTGGAATTAAAAACTTACTCTCTCCCTCAACAAACCTATGGCCTATTTGACTTTCCCTGAGGTTATCTGTGGCCCCTACTGCCCCATCTGACTACATTGTGAAAGGGAGGCCCTTAGGAGGGACAGATGGGTGGTCTGATTGAGTTTGGCCAAGCTTACCTAGAGACTGACCTCTACTATCTTCTCTTTCTCCTACCATTCAAGACCTAGTCCAGGTCAAAGCACATGGAATTTGGTCTCCAGTGCTAACTATGCTATTGTTTCTATGGCATGAAACACCATATTATGTTACTTTTCATTTTATAGTAATATTCTTGTCCATCCAATGGATTGTGAGCTCCATGTGGTTATAAACAGATCTCTCTTTACTGTGTCTGCCTTTCATCATTCCCCCTGCTCCCTAATCTTCACCTCTTACTGATCACAATATTAGGCATGTGAAAGTAGCTCAGAACCTACCCTTGAACAGCTGTTAAAAACATTTTTCTTTTAGGGTATCAATTTCTATAATAAGACACATGTTCTATAGAATGAACTGCTCTATTAATCTCCATTATCAGGAAGGGGATGGGCATGGGAAGTGTAAAAGAGAAAATGTGAGGAAGATGACCACTGACCTTATAGACCACTATTCAGCCCAATCTTGGGGAACTCCCTTAAAAGTCCCCTAAGAATAAAAAATCAGAGTACAGAAATTTGTTGCATTTCTATACACTGATAATGAAGCAGCAGAAAGGGAATCAATCCTATTTACAATTACGCCAAAAATAATAAGGTGCCTAGGAATAAACCTAACCAAAGAGGTAAAATCAGTACTCTGAAAACTATAAAACACTGATGAAAGAAATTGAAGAAGACACAAAGAAATGCAAAAGCATTCCATGCTCATGGATTGGAAGAACAAATCTTGTTAAAATGTCTGGGTTGCCCAAAGCAATCTACACATTTAATGCAATGCCTATCAAAATACCAACAGTATTTTTCACAGAACTGGAACAAACAATCCTAAAATTTGTATGGAACCACAGAAGACCCTGAATAGCCAAAGTAATGTTGAAAAAGCAAAGCAAAGCAGGAGGCATCATAATTCTGGACTTCAAGCTGTGTTACAAAGCTGTAATCATCAAGGCAATATGGTACTGGCACAAAAATTGACATATATAGAATAGAATAGGAAACCCAGAAGTGAACCCACAACTATACGGTCAATTAATCTTTGACAAAGAGAAAAGAATATCCAATGGGGAAAAAACAGTCTCTTCCACAAACCATGTTAGGAAAACTGGACAATAACATGTAAAAGAATGAAACTGGACCACTGTACACAAAAATAAATTCAAAATGGAGCAAAGGCCTAAATGTGAGACAAGAAACTATTAAAATTCTAGAGGAGAGCACAGGCAGTAACCTCTTTGACATTGGTTGTAGCAACTTCTTAATAGATATGTGTCCCGAGGCAAAGGAAACAAAAGCAAAATAAACTGTTGGGACTTCATCAAAATAAAAAGGTTCCACAGAGTGAAAGAAATAATCAACAAAACTAAAAGGCAAGCAGTGGGATGAAAGAAGATACTTGCAAATGACATATCTGAAAAAAGGTTAGTATCCAAAATCTATAAAGAATTTATCGGGATCCCTGGGTGGCGCAGCGGTTTGGCGCCTGCCTTTGGCCCAGGGTGCGATCCTGGAGACCCAGGATCGAATCCCACGTCGGGCTCCCAGTGCATGGAGCCTGCTTCTCCCTCTGCCTGTGTCTCTGCCTCTCTCTCTCTCTCTCTCTCTGTGACTATCATAAATAAATAAAAAAATTAAAAAAAAAGAATTTATCAAACTCAACACCCAGACAACAAATAATGCAGTTAAGAAATGGGCAGAAGATACGAATAGACATTTTTCCAAAGAAAACATAGAGATGGCTAGCATATTCATAAAAAGATGTTCAACATCACTCACCATCAGGGAAATGCAAATCACAGCTATAGTGAATATCACCTCACACCTGTCAGAATGACCAGAATTAGCAACACAGGAAACAACAGGTGTTGGTGAGGATGCAACTGGTGCAGCTACTCTGAAAAAGCGGAGTGGAGGTTCCTCAGAAAGTTAAAAGTAGAACTACCTTATGTTCCAGCAATTGTACTACCAGGTATTTACCCAAAGGTTATAAAAATACTGATTTGAAGGGATACATGCACCACGATGTTTATAGAAGTATTATCCACAATTGCCAAATTATGGAAAGAGTCCAAATATTCATCAATCGATGAATGGATAAAGAAGAGTTCACACACACACACACACACACACACACACACACACACACAGGAATATTACTCAACCATCAAAAAGAATGAAATCTTGCCACTTGCAATGATATGGATGGAGCTAGAAAATATTCTGCTAAGTGAGATTTGTCAGAGAAAGATGAATATCATATGATTTCACTCCTATGTGGAATTTAAGAAACAAAACAGATGAACTTGGGGGGGAACAAGAAAAGAAAAATCAAGAAACAAACTCTTATCTATAGAGAACAAACTGATGGTTAGCGGAAGGGAGGTGTGTGTGGGAATGGGTAAAATAGGCAAAGAGGGCTAAGGAGTATACTTGTGATGAGCACCGGGTAGTGTATGGAAGTATTGGATCATTAGATTCGATACCTGAAGCTAATATTACACTGTTAGCTAACTGGGATTTAAACAAAAACTTGAAGAAAAATCCCCTGCCCTGGCAAGGAATGTGATGAACAAATAGTAATCATTGGCTCCAATTCTTGTGGTACACTTGTGGTCTCCTTTCCAGAAATAGACTATATAATAGCAAGAGGTGGGAGAATGTGTATAACCTGAAAAATCCCAAACTTAAAACTCCTTCTTTGTTCAGGATGGATAGATTTCTGTAAAAGTGGTGGAATATACCTGCCCCTCTCTTTCTTAGATAAAATAAAATGTTGTAAATAGATGGCCTTATGGGTCCCCAATTTCTGTGTTGAGGAAAGTTGTAAACAGGGATGGAACACCTTCTCTGTTCCAGGTTGGATTCATAGTTTTTGCTTCCAGGAGCAGAGGGCCACTCTTATTGCTATCATTTAGTTACTTGTAGTATTCCCTGGACTCTTCATACAACTGAAGAATCTCATCTAGCAGAGGGAAGAGGCAATGTAGGAAATATTTGAACCTTACTTTAGCCTGCATTTAATCGATTCTAAAGCAGGGTCTCTATCTCTCTTGGGTACTGCAATTTTCTCATCACTGTACAAAAATATAACCAAAGTATTTTCTTCCCTGGAGGGTGGCGACATCACTAATTTGTGTGGACCCTAGAACATTCATTTTCTTCTTTTTTGCTCTTTTCACATAGGCTTTCAACCTTCTTGTCATACATAAATCAGGAGACTCTATAGAAGAAATCTCAACTATCAGTCATTCAGTTCCTCTTTTCAATCCTTCCATGTTTTTGTTTTAAAATATATCCCAAAGGGAAGAATTGAACTAATTTTAGGCAGACTTTTTAATGCAAAAATATACACAAGGGAGCAAAGGGCAAAAATTTAAATTACGTGAGATGATGAATTTTTTTCAGATAATACAGTTATTTGATAACACTAGCTTGTTCTGAAATTTCTCATTTGCAATTAGATGTATGCTGCTTTTTTGTATTCAGGAGAAAATGTTACCAAATAGACTCGTGGGGTTTAAGAGATTAAAAATGAAACAAAACAAACCCAAACTGCTGTTGTGCAGTTCACTAGGTGTAGGAGACTGGAAGTATGATCCTGGTTTTTAAAGCATCTGCTGACCTCCTAAGGTCCAGTTTTAGGACTCTGAGCATTTTATTTAAGTATTTTTGTGGTGGTTCACAGAGCTATGGTATTTCAGGGTTGTCAGGAGCTTGGATTAATATCTAGTCCAATCAAATACCCATTGCTTGAATCTTTTCTTCAGGGTATTTACAAAAAGGTCATTTATTCATTTATTTAGCCTTTGCTTGGATACATTCAGGGATGGGGAGCTCATTTTCTTCCTTCCTTCCTTCCTTCCTTCCTTCCTTCCTTCCTTCCTTCCTTCCTTCCTTCCTTTCTTTCTTTCTTTCTTTCTTTCTTTCTTTCTTTCTTTCTTTCTTTCTTTCTTTTTCTTTCTTTCTTTTTTAAAGTTTTTATTGATTTATTCATCAGAGACACACAGAGAGAGGCAGAAACATAGACAGAGGGAGAAGCAGGCTCCCTGCAGGGAGTATGATGCGGGACTTGATCTCAGAGTCCCTCCCCCCCTTTCCCCCCACATTTTCCAGACAGTGTATGTAGAACAGAATATTTACCAGAGATGGTTGACATGTGGTGACAACAGTAAGTCCAAAAGGTAAAAAATGAGCACTTAGCATGTACCATGCTCTCTGTTCCCAGATTAGCTACTTAAGCCCCTACAGGATCCTGGACAGGTTGTAATTGGAACTCCACTACCCAAAACTCAGATGCCAGAGACTTGATCATCACACTGACCCACTGTCCAAGGAAAATGCTATTCTTTGAGCTCCCAGAATGAATAAGAAAAACCCATTCTATGGGCAGTTTCGCATGGGTCCTCTACACTGGCAAACTTTAGGATAGAGCCAACATGCCCCCATCATCTAATAGAGCATGGCACACAGTGAGATCACATTTGATATGGGCTGAATAAATGCATCTGCATATACCCTTGGTTGCTTTACTGTTTTTTTTTTTTTTTAAGATTTTATTTATTCATTCATGAGAGACACACAGAGAGAGGCAGAGACACAGGCAGAGGGAGAGGGAGAAGCAGGCTCCATGCAGGGAGCCTGACGTGGGACTCGATCCCAGGACTCCAGGATCATGCCCTGGGCCGAAGGCAGGCACTAAACCACTGAACCACCCAGGGATCCCTGCTTTACTGTTTTCATCCCAAACTCCTCACGTTTCTTCTAGGTTGTTTTTGCTGCTATCTGCTTTTTCTGCTCCTTCTCTTGAAGAATGTATAGGGGACTTCTTGACACCTGGAGGCTGAGATGATCTTCTTGGTCTTCTTCATTGTGCAGGCTTAACCACTTGGCTTTCCCCTTGGAGTGGCCAGAGGCTATGTGGAATTCGGCTGATTTGCTGGGTCTGCATGTCTGCCTGCCTGCCTGCCTGCCTGCCTGCCTGCCTCCCTTCCTCCCTTCCTCCCCCCCTCCCTCCCTTCCTCCCTCCTTTCCTTCCTTCCTTCAGAATGAAGCTGCTCTGGGGGTGATTCACCGACACTCTGCAGCCTAGGGTTCCTCTCCTCCAGCCTCACAGCATCTGAGGAGGGTGGCTTAACCACTTAGCCGCCCAGGTGTCCCGGGGAGCTCATTTTCTTATGAGCTATCTCATTTCATTAATGGACAATTCTATAGAAGTTTTTTTTTTATGTTGAATAAAAATCAGTTAAAATAGTTACTAAGTGCATACCATTTTCCAGATACTGTTTAAATTCTGAGGATGTAGTAGTGAACAAAGTAGATCAGAAAGCCCTATGCTCCTGAACTTGCTTTCTACAGGAGGAGGTTAGTGAGTAAGGCAAGTAAAATGAAGAGTATGACAGGAGATAATTAAGAAAGGAAGAAAGACAGTGTTGGCGTGGCACTTGGAATTTTTAACGAGTGTTGTAAGGAAAGGCCTTGGTGACAAGTGACTTTCAAGTGGAGTCCCAAATGAGCCATATGAATGTGTGGAGCTTGAGCTTTCTGGGCAGTGGAAATAGTAAGCGCATAGGCCCTGAGGCAGGCATGTGCTTATTGTGATCATGGAGCACCAAGGAGGCCAGTGTGGTTGGAGAAGGGAATACCAAGGAGAGAACAGTGAGATAGGAGACTAGAAAGGGGGTGGGAGCCAAGTCATGGGGACCATTGTAAGGGTACCGGGTTTTACTCTGAGTAAGGTGGGGAGTCACTGGAGTGTGTTGAGGTAGGGACTAATATGATCTGATCTATGCTTTAAAAGATTTGCTCTGCAAATAGACTATACAGAGAAAAATGTGGATTTAGGGAGAGCAGTTAAAGGCTGTGGCCGTAGTTCAGACGAGAGATGATGGTGTATTGGACGAAGAGAGGTGTGAAAAGTGGTTGGGTTCTATATAAATATTTTGCATGGTGCTTTTCAAGGTTTACCTGCTGATTCTAGCATTATCAGATCTGGAGCTTATTTATCACATGTCTTTCTCCTTCATATATGTGGACTAAAATAAAAATAGGATAGCCCTTCCCTTTGATTCTCCCTCCTCACTCTTCATAGGCAGCAGTCCTAATGTATCTATTTGTATGAGTTCTTGTAAAATAGGCATTATTCTTTTGCCATAGATTTTTAATTTATTTTTTTTTCAGTAGATTTTTAATTTAAATAAATGGCATTGTGCTGCAGCTCACATTTTGTTTCTTCATATATTTTAAAGATTTATTTGTGTTGCCGAATGTACCAAGAGTCTGCTGCTTCTGGCTGAAGCGACTTCTTCAAATGAGACCGCTGAACTATGAAAAGATACTAGCATCTGTTTCCCCTGAGTTTTTCCTCTCCAGTCCAAACCTACCCACTTCTTCCAAGTGTCCCCAGATAACATGGCTTTGAGCCTTCTCTTGGCCTGGCTGCTCTCCTCTGAGTCTCCCAAGGTCTATCTTTGCTCACAGACCTGGACTTCTGAGAGCACTGTCTATGCCTGGAAACTTCTTGTCATTTGACAGACTGGGAAGCAAAGTTTAGTAGCTGAGAAATGGCTGGAGGGACTGTGGGGGCTAAGAAAATAGAAGCCAGAGGAAAAAGTGAGGTCCCATAGCTTTATGGAGCTTTATGTGCTCAGAGTAGGTCTTTGCCTAGTATTCATGGGTACTATGGAGTAGTGGTTGAGAACCTGGGCTCTTAGACCACTTAAATGTAGATTTGCCTTCTTGTTCTTCTCCCTACTGGTTGGGTGACTTTAGATTGTCATTTAGCCGTTCTGAGCTGCATTTTCCCTATCTATAAGATGGTGACAACCGTAATACTAATTTCATGGGGTTATTGTTAGTATTTGATACAATAATGTGTGTAAACCTTTTGGCATAGAGCCTGAGTCAGGGTGGTCCCTTGGGAAATACTGTCTGTAATTTTAAAATATAAATTCGTATAAACCCAGGTTATCACAAAAATGAAATATGGGCTATTTACTTACATCACAAAAGATATCAAAGGATTCTGTTTAATAGCAATTTTTCTAGTGCACTTATAATATGCTTTAAATGACCAAAATTTGGTTTACATACTGCTTTTTTGCAGTATATATTATATAAAGTGTATGATGTCAGAGTGGGAGATGCAGCCATGACAGAAAGAACCATGTTAAAGCCATATGCAGACATGATACCATTATCGTGTTTCCCTATCCCCTCCCCCTGCCCCTATTTCTTTCTCTCTCTTTCCTTTCTCTCTTAGACTCTGTATGATGGTAGTCTCAATAGTGGGCTATACTCTTAAAAAATCTTGAGGATAATACTATACTTTCAGGGCAGCCTGGGTGGCTCAGCAGTTTAGTGCCTGCCTTCAGCCCAGGGTGTGATCCTGGAGACCCGGATTGAGTCCCATGTCAGGTTCCATGCAGGGAGCCTGCTCCTCCCTCTGCCTGTGTCTCTGCCTCTCTCTCTCTCTCTCTCAGTAATTAATAAAGACTTTAAATAAAGTCTTTAAAAAATATTATACTTTCAGAAGTAATTACCCTATTTTTCTGGTGAAGACCTATAATAATGAAAATATAGAAGTGGAGGACTTGAAGAGACTGGAAGAGTTTAGTGTCACTGAAATCACAAGACTGGAAGGGAACCCAGAGGTCACCAAACACTCTCTCTCTCTCTTTTTTTTTTTTTTTTTTTACAGATGAGGACACCGAGATTTATAGAGGTGAGGTGACTTGGCCAACATCACCAGCTTATAAATGGCACAGCAGGGGCTCAGATTCCCTGTTCAGTGTTTTCTTTTTTCTTATAGTTCCTAGTAAGAGCTGGATTTTAATCATTTTATATAATTTAATGATTTTAGTAATTTTTTGGGCTATTTATTTTGTTTTAAAAACTCAAGAGAATGGACTTTGTACCTTCTTATGGTAATCTATCCCAGTAAAAAGTTTTTCCTTAAACACAGTCCAGCAGCCTTATGGAGCAATGTAAATACCTACAGTCAGGCTGCCAGAACTATGATGGTTCCATGACATTCTGGATATGGTGAAGAGAAAAACTATACAATATAGGCTACACATATTTAGTCTGCTTTTTCCTCATTTTGTTCCCAGATTGAACTTTTTAAAGACTCCACCTTCTTTCCTATCCCCTTTAATGGCTCTCCCACTGGAATGAGTGGCATGGTCTTTATCTGTTTCATTCCCTATTGTGTGATGAGGACCTGGCACAACTTAAATGCTAAGTGGATGTTTTCTGAGGAACTAGTGAATTTATTGAGTACCTATCATGTGCCAGGCACTCTTCTTGGCACACTGGGTGCATAGCCACCTTTACTACTCAGAGAAGGGAAGAGGATAAAGAAAATATATGTGTATCTCTATCTGAGAAGCTTTTAAGCTATTTTTTCTTTTGTTATCAAGACTTTCTCATTGAAGGAAGCAGCATATTAATTTACATTCTAGTGCAAACCCCTTATTTCAACATTGTTTGCTAACAAATGACATATGGACCACTACTTTGAGTAGCATTGATCAAGAGGACAGGCCAGTGTCTGGGTACGTAGCCCTAGTGAGACATTGTGAGAAGATCCTTGGGCTCATCAGAGCAACGTGAGTACTTTGTCCCCTGGTGGGCAGCAAGGATAGAGGTCAGTTTGACTTACTTTATGCCTTTGCCTAAAGATCAGGCTGACTTAATACTTTTTTCTCTCTCTTTTTAAAAAATTTTTAATAGGTTTCAACATCTTGGTAAATGTTTGGTATAGGAGACATTCAACACATTTTGTTGAACACCAGTGTGGTGCAATGGAAAGAAAAAAGAGGCAAATAGAAAAGAGTTCAAATTCATAGTATTCTATTTATTAGCTGAGTAAACTTGGGCAAATTTTTTAACTTTCCTCTTCCCTTAACTTTGCTCTTTCTCTTTATGAAACTTTGCTCTTTTCTCTTTGTGAAAATTGGAATGATGGAAACCACCATGTAAGTGCCATAATAATAACATCCCTAAAAGCAGAGTTCCAGGCCCGCAGATGCTTTTTGGAGTAAATGGATTGAACAATATCTCCCACACATTATTTCATTGACTTCTCTCAACAACTCTATAAGGAATAAGCCCATTTTGTAGATGAGGAAACAGGCTTAAAAAACAAAGCCTGAGGGGACTTTGAGGAGGATGGCAGAGAAGTAAGGGACCATAGTTTCATCTGGTCCCTGGAATCAGCTAGATAGCTATCAAATCATTCTGAACACCTGTGAACTCAACCTGAGATCTAAGAAAAGAGTTGCTGCAATTCTACAAAAAGAAAAGTGACCACTTTTTGGAAGGTAGGAGGTGCAAAGAAGTGAATCTGAGGTGATACATGGGAAGATAAACTGCAGGGAAAGGGAGCCTTCGCAAGCTGGCTACTGAAAGTGATAGAGCAGTGGGGAGCAAAATAAGAACTTTTAGCAGTCTGATCTGGTGACGGATGTTCTGCATGAAAGGCACTCAGGTGCCAAAGCAGGACAGAATCATAGGTGGGACAGTATGGTGTCAGAATCCCTAGGGTCACAGAGAGAACGACATTGCCTGAGGGAGGCAGAGTTCCCAGGCAAGGGAATGGGGAAGCAGACTGCAATCAGTGAGCCCAGGAGTGGGCTTTCAATTTGGTGTTACCATAAACCATGAACCATGGCACAATCTGGCAACTGCTCTTGGATCAGGGGCCCAGCAAATGGCAGAGCCATGGTAAGACTCTCTTCCCTCTCCTGGGAGGCACAGCTGCAAGAATCTGCAGGGTTTGGAGACTCAAACTGGGATTATATGCCTAAGCTAAACACACTTGGTCACAGGCTAAATGAACTTGGAGTGCAGATGGAAATCAGGGAGACAAAAGAGATTGACTGCTTTTCCCTAACAGTGCACTGAGGAGTGAGGGCTCTGATTTTTCAGATGGCTGGAGATGGGGGTGCTACCATTTTAATTTTCATCCTCTAAAGCATCAGGGAAAGCCTTCAGGAACAAAAGCCACATGGAGCAATCTGGAGCCTTGTACACTGAGCTCGGCCCCCTGGCAAGGGCAGTGCAACAACCCCTGGGGCCAAAGACACCTGAGAATTAGCACAACAGGCCCCTCACCCTGAAGGTCACCAGGAACATCCAGCTAATAAACCAAGTTTTATGGATCACACAGAACTGAAAAACTCCAGTGCTAGGGGAAAATAGTATATAGAATTTGAGGTTTTTTCTCATGTTTATTCAGTCTTTCAGTTTAAAATTTCTCTTTTTCTTTTTCAACTAGTTTCTTATTTTATCACTTTTTTTGTCTTTTTAAATTTTCATTTTTACATTTAAATTTTATATATATTCTTTATTTTTGGCTTCATTTTTATTTTTGTATTTATATAAGTTTTTCTTTCTTTGCAGTCTTGGGATCTAGTTTCTCCTAGCAAACAGAGCAAAATACACCCAGGACCTAGTGTATTTCCCTGTTCTTTTCACCTGTTTGATTGTATTCTGCCTTTTTTCTCTTTTTTTCTTTTTTGGTTTCTGATATCTTCTGATTTTTATAGTGTATATTTTGCTGGAGTGATCGTTGATATTTTTGTATTTTGTTCTCTCATTCACCTGTTCTTCTTTGGACAAAATGACAAGATGGAAAAACTCACCCTAGAAAAAAGAACAACAGTCAGTACTATCAGAGACTTAATAAGTATGGGTATTAGTAAAATGTCAGAGCTAGAATTCAGAATAATGAGTATAAAAATACTAGCTGGGTTTGAAAAAAAGTATAGACGATATTAGAGAATTCCTTTCAGGAGAAATAAAAGAACTAAAATCTAATCAGGTCAAAATCAAAAGGGGTATTACTGAGATGCAATGAAAAATGGAGGCTCTAACTGCTAGGATAAATGAGGCAGAATAGATAATCAGTGATTAAAGATAAAATTATGGAGAATAAAGAAACTTAGGAAAAGAGAGATAAGCGAATATTAGATTATGGGGGGAGGATTTGAGAGATCAGCAATGCCGTAAAGCAAAACAGTATTAGAATAATTGAGGTCCCAGAGGAAGAAGAAAGAGACAGAGGGGCAGAAGGTATATATATTTAAGCAAATTATAGCTGGGAACTTCCCTAATCTGTGGAAGGAAACAGTCAAGTCCAGGAGGCACAGAGAACCCCCCTCAAAATCAATAAAAATAGGTCAACACCTCAACATAGTAGTGAAGCTCGCCAATTTCAGAGACAGAGAAAATCCTGAAAACAGCTTGGGACAAGAGGTCCTTAACCTGCAGAGGTAGAAACATAAGGCTGGCATCAGACCTATCTACAGAGACCTGGCAGGCCAGAAAGGACTGGTATGATATATATTCAGGATGCTAAATGAGAAAAATATGCAGCCATGAATACTTTACCCAGCAAGGCTATTATTCAGAATAGAGAGATAAAGAGCTTCCAGAACAAATAGAATTTGTGATTCTATTTGTGATTACTAGATCAGCCCTGCAATAAATATTAAAAGAGATCCTTTAAGCAAAGAGAGAACCCAGAAGTAACATAGAACAGAAAGGAACAGAGACAATCTACAGGAACAGAGACTTTACAGGTAATACAGTGACACTAAATTCATATCTTTCAATAGTTACTGTGGATGTAAATGGGCTAAATACTCCAATAAAAGACACCTGGTATCAGATTGGATAAAAACGCAAGACCCATCAGTACACTGCCTGCAAGAGACTCATTTTAGACCCCAAACCTCTCCAGATTGAAAGTGAGGGAGTGGAGAACCATTTATCATGGACATCAAAAGAAAGCTGGGGAAGCAATCCTTAGATCAGACAAATTCAATTTTAAACCAAAGACTGTAATAAGGATGAAGAAGGACACTATATCATACTTAAAGGGTCTATCCAACTGGAAGATCTAACAATTATAAATATTTATGCTCCTAACTGGGGAGCAGCCAATTATTCAATACTCCACTCTTAGCAAAGGACTGATAATCTAAGCAGAACATCAGTAAGGAAACAAAGGCTTTCAATGACACACTGGACTAGATGGACTTCTCAGATATATTCAGAGCATTCCATCCTAAAGCAACAGAACATATTCTTCTCAAGTGTATATGGAACATTCTCCAGAATAGATCACATACTGAGTCACAAATTATGTCTCAACTGAACCAAAAGATTGAGATTATTCCTTGTGTATTATGAGACCACAATGCTTTGAAATTGGAACTTAATCACAAGAGGAAATTTGGAAGGAACTCAAATACTTGGAGGGCAAAGAGCATCCTACTAAAGAATGAATGAGGAAATTAAAGAAGAATTTAAAAAAATTCTTGGAATTTTTATTCAATTAAAATTAATTTTATTCAATGAAAATGAAAACAACTGTTCAGAACCTTTTGGATACAACAAAGGTGGTCCTAAGAGGGAAGTACATTGCAATACAAGCCTGTCTCAAAAAATTTAGAAAAATCTCAAATACACAAGCTAATCTTACAGCGAAAGGAGCTGGAGAAAGAACAGCAAATAAAGCCTAAATCTAGCAGGAAAAGAGAATTAATAAAGATGAGAACAGAAATCAATGAAACAGAAACCAAAAGAACAATATAGAACAGAACAATGAAACTAAGAGCTGGTTCTATGGAAGAATTAATAATAAAAGAGAAAGGACTCAAATTAGTAAAATAATGAATGAAAGAGGAGAGATCACAATGAACATCAAAGAAATACAAACAATTATAAGAACATATCATGAGCTACTATATGCCAACAAATTAAGCAATCTGGAAGAAATGGATGCATTCCTAGAAATGTAGAAGCTACCATAAGTGAAATAGGAAGAAATAGAAAATCTGAACAGACCCATAACCAGCAAGAAAATTGTAGTAGTAATCAAAAATATCCTGATAAACAAGAGTTCAGGGCCAGATAGTTTCCCAGGGGAATTCAACCAACCATTTAAGGAAGAGTTAATACCTATTTTGAAGCTGTTTCAAAAAATGGAAATGGAAGGAAAATCTCCAAACTTGTTCTTTAAGGCCAGCATTACCTTGGTCCCAAAACCAGACATCCCACCAAAAAGGAGAATTCCAGACCAATATCCCTGATGAACATGGGTGCAAAAATTCTCAACAAGATACTTCCTAGCCAGTAGAATCCAACAGTACCTTAATTAAAAGGATTATACACCACATCCAAGTAGGATTTATTACTGGTCTGCAAAGGTGGTTCAACATCTGCAAATCAATCAGTGTGATTGATACACATTGATAAAGGACAAGAACCATATGATCCTCTCAGTGATGCAGAAAAAGCATTTAAAAAAACCACAGCATCCTTTCTTGATTAAAACTCTTCACAGTGTAGGGATAGAAGGAACATATCTCAATATCATTAAAGCCATCTATGAAAAGCCCACAGAAAATATCATTCTCAATGGGAAAAAAATGAGAGCTTTTCCCCTAAGGTCAGGAACAGGACAGATATGTCCAGTCTCTCCACTGTTATTCAACATAGTACTAAAAGTCCTAGCCTCACCAATCAGACAACAAAAAGGAATAAAAGACATTTAAATTGGCAAAGAAGAAGTCAAACTCTCCCTCTTCACAGATGACATAGAAAATCCAAAAGACTCCACCCCAAAATTGCTAGAACTCATACAGCAATTTAGCAATGTGGCAGGATACAAAATCAATGCACAGAAATCAGTTGCATTTCTATACACTACCAGTGAAACTGAAGAAAGAGCAATCTATACATTCAGTGTAATCCCTATCAAAATACCATCAAGATTTTTTGCAGAGCTGGAACAAGTAATCCTAAGATTTGTATGGAACAGGAAAAGATTCTGAATAGCCAAAGGAAAGTTGAAAAAGAAAACCAAAGCTGTGGCATCACAATTCCAGACTTCAAGCTGTGTTTTAAAGCTGTAATCATCAAGACAGTATGGTACTAGCACAAAAACAGACAGATCAGTGGAAGAGAATAGAGAACCCAGAAATGGACCCTCAACTCTATAGTCAACTAATCTTTAACAAAGCAGGAAGAAACATCCAGTGGAAAAAAGACAGTCTCTTCAACAAATGGTTTTGGGAAAATTGGACAGCCATATGCAAAAAAATGAAACCGGGCCATTTTCTTATACACAAAAATAGACTCAAATGGATGAAAGATCCAAATGTAAAATAGGAATCCATCAAAATCCCAGAGGAGAAAGCAGGCAGCAACTTGCTTGACCTTGGCTACTGCAACTTCTTGCTAGACACATCTCCAAAAGGCAAGGGAAACAAAGGCAAAAATGAGCTATTGGGACTTCATCAAAATAAAAAGCTTCTGCACAGCAAAGGAAACAATCAACAAAACCAAAAAACAACATAAATAATGAGAGGAAATTTTTGCAAATGTTTTATCAGATAAAGAGCTAATATCTTTAAACCGCAGCCTGGTGGCTCAGCGGTTTAGTGCCTGCCTTCAAGCCCAGGGCGTGATCCCGGAGACCTGGGATCGAGTCCCGCATCGGGCTCCCTGCATGGAGCCTGCTTCTCCCTCTGCCTATGTCTGCCTCTCTCTCTGTGTCTCTCATGATTAAATACATAAAATCTTAAAAAAAGAGCTATTATCAAAATCTATAAAGAATTATCAAACTCAATACCCAAAGAACAAATAATCCAGTCAAGAAATGGGCAGAAGATGTGAGTAGACATTTCCCCAAAGAAGACATACAAATGGCCAACAAACACATGAAAAAATGCTCAACATCAGGGAAATATAAATCAAAACCACATTGATATACCACATCACACCAGTCAGAATGGCTGAACATAACAAATTAGGAAACAACAAATGCTGGCAAGGATGCAGAGAAAGGGGAACCCTTGTGCACTGTTGGTAGGAATGCAAGCTGGTACAGCCACTCTGGAGAACAGTATGGAGGTTCCTCATAAATTTAAAAATAGAACTATCCTAGCAATTGCACTACTGGGTATTTACCCCGAAGATACAAATGTAGTGATCCAAAGGGGCACCTGCATCCCAGTATTTATAACAGCAATGTCCACAATAGCCAAACTATGGAAAGAGCCCAGATGTCCATTAACAGATGAATGGATAGGGGCACCTGGGTGACTCAGTGGTTGAGTGTCTCCCCAGGTTGTGATCCTGGGGTCCTGGGATCAAGTCCCTGCAGGGAGCCTGCTTCTCCCTCTGCCTCTGCCTCTGCCTCTCTCTCCATGTCTCTCATAAATAAATAAAATCTTAAAAAAACATTAGATGAATGGATAAAGATGTGACCATGTGGAATATTACTCAGCCATCAAAAAAAGAAATCTTGCCATTTGCAACAACATGGAGAAAACTAGAGGGTAGTATGCTAAGTGAAATAAGTCAATCAGGAAAGATAATTATAATATGATTTCACTCATGTGGAATATAAGAAACAAAACAGAGGAGGATAGAACATTAATCAGAGATGGGGACAAACCATAAGAGGCTCAACCATAGGAAACAAACTGAGGGTCACTGGAGGTGAAGGGGGTATAGTGGGATGGGGTGACAGTGATGGACATTAAGCTTGATGTAATGAGTATTTGGTGTTATATACAATTGATGAATCACTGAACTGTACCTCTGAAATGAATAATATACCATATGTTAATTAATAGAATTTAAATAAAAAAATTAAAAAACCAAAAAACGGGATCCCTGGGTGGCTCAGCAGTTTGGCACCTGCCTTTGGCCCAGGGCGCAGTCCTGTGGTCCCGGGATCGAGTCCCACGTCCGGCTCCCAGCATGGAACCTGCATCTCCCTTTGCCTGTGTCTCTGCCTCTCTCTCTATGTCTATCATGAATAAATAAATAAAATCTTTAAAAAAAAAACAAAACAAAAAACAAAGCCTGAGAAAAGTGAAATAGTTTGCTTAAAGTTGGAGCTGAAGCCATGATGACTCATAGAGCAAAGGAATTGCTGTAAAGCAGCACCCACGATTTTCCTAAAGATATCTTTGTTACGTCTGATACTAATGACTTGGCTGTGTGGGAAGTGGTTTGATAAAGGAACATGAAGTGAATGCTTAAGCCTCCTCTTTATTGTTTCCACTTTACAGACTACAAAACTGATTTGAGTGAGGAAATTCTACCAGAAACTTTAGTGTGAAGAAAAAGAAAAAGAGGAGACGAGATTCCTTTAAAGAGCTTTTCAAAGGTCAACAGGATTAATATATCTTTCGAACATGGTTATTTTAGCTGAAATGAGGAAACAGCATGGGGAGACTTCACAGACTCCTTGTGTAATAGAAATGTAATATATTTGTCCTCTTTTCCCCTTTCTTTGTGGTGAACGTGTGATTACATGAAGTAAGTTGGTAGGATAAATGGTTGCACCAAGAAATTTTGCTCTGAAAATGGGTTGATTATCTGTAAATGTTATTTTTCATTCTGAGATTCATCAAAATCATTAACTCAAGATACCTTGAAAAGAAGTAGATAATGGGCAGCTAAAATTGATAGATTAGAAGCCTGAAGAAAATGTATGCTCTTGGGGACATTTGCAATTGCTTCCTAAGTTTTATGTAATTTAAACAAACTACCTCTAACTCACTTTATAGGTCAAACTTAATTTTTAACCTCCTGAGAAATGAAAATTAACCTTGAGGTAAATTCATGGAATTTCCCAAGTAGAAATTAGAGTCCTAGAAGACATTAATAAAAGTGTTCCCAGAAAAGAAGGTTATGTGGTTAAAAAGTTCTGGAGCCACTGCGTTCAGCAGAGTTCATGAATTTCTTTAGTGCAGAACTTCTCAGAGCCTCTAAGTGCTAATATGGATATGAACCTCCCAGAGTGCTGCGAAAAGAGTAAACTTATTTGGCTGTACAAAACCTCCCTCCTCATGCCTTTTTTTCCTTCTCCAAACACGTTTTAATGTCATGTGGAGTTAGTGTTCTCTGGAACATGCTTTGAGAAATATTTGCCTTCTCCAACCCTCCTCCTTTTGTAGTCTAGGAAATTGAGTTTCATAGTTATATACCTTGTATTCACTAACTTATTTTTGTGTTGGCTTATGAGGTATGGTGATTATAATTTTATGATCATAGAAATACTGTTGGAGATGAGTGTTATCTTCAAAATGGAACCCTTGAATGTGTTCACATTGAGTGTCTGGATTATGGTTTCTTCATTCAAAACTGTTTCAGAGATTCTCCTTTAGATATTGCCACACCCTGGTTACCAGACCTGCGCATAAAACAATTAGCTTCAGGATTTCATTCAGAACAACAACTGACGTTTGTATGATAGAAAGAGCACTGGATTAGGAGCAGCAATGAAATTTTGGTTCTTTTGGTCTGCCTGGCTATTCACAAGTTAAATGACTTAATCTCCAACTCCCAAAGCCCCAAATTTCTTTATCAGTAACATTATAATAGTTTTTTTTTTTAAAATGGGAATCTTAAGTGAGCTAATGCTTGTGTACATCCTTTATAGAAAAGATGTTAATTATATAAACTCTGGAAGTTGACTGCTTGAGTTAGATTCTCAGCTGAGAATGCTGTTTATTAGCTTTTTGACCTTGGGACAGGTATTTTATTCCATTTCCTCACTTTTAGAATGAGAATGTAAGAATTTCTAACTTACAGTGTTGTGTTGATTAATTAAATAGGTAAAGTGCTTAGCACAGTGCCTGACACGTAGTAAATGTCCTATAAAGGCTAGATGGTATGAATCTAATGTATAAAGTATTGGATAGATTTGAAATTTCAAGAGAATTCTTGATGTTCTCAGGAGTAAATAGGTAGAAAAGCAAGGTAAGGAAAAGATAATTAAGAGGATAAAATTTAAGAATGATATCTTGGGTAAAAAATTACATATTGACTACTGCTGGCTCAGAATCAAAGTTTTCACATTAGTTCTCTATTACTGCATAATAACATTACAACAATCTTAGTGGCTTAAAACAATCTCACTAGGGTCAGGAGTCTGGGCATGGCTTGGTTGGGTCCTTCATAAGTTGCAAGGTATTAGCCAGGGCTGAATCTCATCTGAATGCTTGACTGGAGAAGGGTTTACTTCCAAGATCACATCGTTGTTGGCAACATTTAGTTCTTTCTGGACTGTTGGCTGAGGACTTCAATTTCTTGCTATCTAGGCTACTCTCAGCTCCTTGCTCTATGGACCTTCCCAGCATGACTACTTGCTTCTTCAGAGGCAGCAAGGGAGAGAATGTCTACTAGCTAGATGGGTTACAATCTTAGATAATGTAATTATATATGTAATTATGTATATTCTATCATTTTTGCCATCTTCAAATCGGTTGGAAGCAAGTTACAAACCCAACTCACACTTGGGTGGGGGGGTCACACAAAAGCATGAACACCAGGAGGCAGAGATCATCGGAGCACCTCAGTCTGCCTGCGGGTTGTTTTCCAGAAATCAAGTCCAGTTTAAAAGCTCAGATGAAGATTTTGACAGAATGTGTCCTGAAACTAATTTAAAAAGATGACATATTTGGAACAAAAGTAGCATAGTTAGAGTATATATTATCTCCTAAGATGACCATTTTGAAAGGAGAGTATCTATTTCAACCAGAATTTACATCTTATGCTGTTAGAAGCCAGTTATATTATTTCATCATCAAATTTCATCAATTCTAAAACTAAAAGCGTTTTTCTTATAGTTCACATTCGTTCATATACTTTATATAACCTTTTGGCATTCTACCTTGCATAGAATTTCCCCTAAAGACCTGTCTGGGATGACACAGATAGGTTGATGAAGTTGCTTTTACTATGCAGCAAATCTTCAATATAACCTCTCATTACTTACAGAGATTTGAAAAGACAAATCTGCCTTTATTGAAATTTCCTTGATTTTGTGTGTACCAACCTCTGAATTTACCACATAGTAGCACAAGTATTTGCTTCTCTTTGTCTATGTAGCCCTGTGGGATTTTGTATTAAATAGTTCCTGTGGCCTCTATTATAATTAGATAGACTCACCAGGCATTTAGTATTGAACCTCACGACATGGAAGAAGTATTGTATAGAACTGTATTATGCTCACCTATGTGATAGCACCTTGAGGAGAACGACACACATAAGCATCATAAACAAATTGAAACTAGATAACTTTGCAGACATGGTCTTGGGGCAGAAGGTCATCTTAACTCTGGGGTATAAGGAAGCTATAAAATCACAAATCATAGAGTATAAAAATCTTTTAATTTAGCCTGATGAAGAGAGGCTGTAGGTTGTGCATAGACAAGGGAATATAAGGTTATATGAACCACATGAAAAATGGAAGTGAACAGGAAGGGTCTTGCTTAGTTTCTGTTCCATAGAAATTGCATGAGCCAATAATAGATGCATTTGGATGCTGCAAAAGCTCCCTGGAAGAAAATCTTTTGTGAGGATTTTTCAGAACTCTGATACATTCCCCAGAATTTGCCAGTCATGTTATTGATTCATTATTTTCACTTCATTTGAACCATTATTCATATGTGACTTTGGTTTGTGGTTGAGTTCTACTTAGAATAGAATCAGCAAAACGTTTCTACTTGAACTTCATTTTTCTTTGGATGTTCTCGATGGTACAAACAGAACCTGAAGTGTTTTTGTCATAGGCAAGTACATGCTTATATGTATTTAAATCTGATTTACTCATCATTGAAACTTTGAATCAGGGTAGAGCATGCTGGCTGTAGATGTAAACTTATAAGTAAGCCCATATTTTCTTATGGTTATTATTGTTTTGGCAAATTAATATTCTTAAGCTTATACTGAAAAAATTATATTCCTGGGAGGAATGAGCTCAAGAACACAAAAGAGAAAAATTCTAACCCTGTCTATGACAGCAGTATTGAACAACAAAAAATCCCATCCTACGTTAGATTTTAGTTCTAGGTTTGCTCCACATGTGACATTGGGCAGTTCACTTAACCCCAGACTCAGATATTATTTAAAGAGTATTTGAGCTCCAAAATCCCATTAACTCCTAGGAAGTCAGAAAGGTAGCAACCTTTTACAAACAGTGTCAGATTTCTAACCTTTGATCTTCTGGTATTTTCAAGGGATAGCTGAAGTCACTTTGTGCTGACTCTGATGAGCAAGGATGAGAGAGGAAGTACAGGGATGATAAAAGGTAAATAGCGAGTTCCAAACTGCCAAATGGAAAGTGCTATTGATAAATTCAGCCACATTTATTGAACATTTCAAGTTCAGGGCACAGTTTCAGGTATTGAAGAATGTGCAAAGAGGATTAAGACATAGTTTCTGCCTTAAAATGCTTACAAGGTAGAGGAAAAATAAATGTTATAAAGAAATAAAATAAGCCAAGGCAAGACAGGCAAGAATAATTATTGCTGGAAGGGAGAGTCAGGCTAAGTGTTATTAAAGTTTACATGGAATGGCCATGTCTAGTTTGGAGAGGGCGGGCCCAGAACAACTTTTATTAAAAGATGACATTGAAGTAGATCTTAAAGGATGGAGAAGGGTTTGATGAAAATGGAGGGATGGCAGTTCTTGTTACAGAAAAGAGGCAGAAGCTATGGTTTGGAGATGGGATAAAATTGAATAATTCCATTTTGTTGAACACTGGGCAGTTGTGTTGAAAGAGTAGGCAATGGGCTCATGACTTTATCAGAAACAAAATTATGAAAGTGCACGTTGGTTATATGACTGGGCATTCTGGCTTATCAGCATGCTGGCCTTCCGAGAAACCTGTTTTTATCTTTAACTCAATACAATGCATTTTAAGGATATAACTGCCATTCCTATATTACGTCTTTTGTACTGACCCAGTGTAGTTACACATCCTTTATCTGTGTAATGCAGTGCTTTCTAACAGCATTAGAAAAATAGATAACATCTTCATTATTCAATAGCATCAAGCATCACCCAACATTCATTTTGGCAGGAACATTAAAAAATCTTCAAGGTGTCTGTGTGGAGAAAACTGCTCTGTATTTTATTGTATCCTCTTGAAAATGAAAATGGCCTGGTTCTTGGAGGGACCATTTCCAAACCTGGCTAAAGAATGTAGTACCTCTTTTATGTTTATCATTTGGAGCTGTCACCTTCACATTGCTTTTGGGCTTAACTGTTCCTTAAATATTGTCTTGTCTTCCTTGGAGCACTTAATTTTTTTCTTTTTCTTTATTATTCTTCTCTCTTCTTCTTTCTTCTTTCTTTTTCTTCCTTGTCTTCTTTTTTAAGCAGTACTGAATTCTATGCTGTCATCTTGTGTTATCAAAGACCATGCGCAGGCATGTAAGGATTAAGCTGCTTTTGTGCAATTTGTCTTGTCTTTGTCAATTGCAGGTACAACTCTCATGAATTATTTAAACAATTACTGTCCCGGAGTGAGCCCAGGAGTACTTCAAGTATTCATAAAGAAATCTCTTAAAGCTTTCTTTAAGGAGTCATACTCTCAGTGATAGCGAGTAAGGTGAGGTGGCAGCAGCAGTTGTAGGACTGAAATAAACAATGGGTCAAAGTCCTGAACTGTTATTTGGGCACTTCTGAAACCTGTGTCTGTTGGTATCCAACTTTAAATCACCTTTTATATATGGAAGAGGCTGAGAAGGAGGGAGCAAAGCAAAAAGTAAGAAAAACATAGCAAAGGAACCATTTTCCAGGTGCTTAGGTTCCAGGAGCTATATTCTAAAGCTCTCATGTTGTGATTATTATTTCCATTTTTCAGATGAGGAAATTGAAGTACCAAGAGATTAAGTTACTGATTCAGAATCACATAGTAAGTGGTGAAAGTGAAATAGGCAAGAGTTTTTTCTAAGGACTAAGGATTCAACTTGGTCAGTACAGCTAGGGATAGCAAACGTGGGGGGCGTGTGTTCTCTGAGTGGTGGGTGCTATAGGATCCTGCACAGTTCTCTTTGTGGGTCTAAGGCACTCATTCCCTCTACTTCTGGGAGTATTGGCAGCTCACTCTTTCTGATTCCTTTGCCATTGCCCTCCCCATAAGAAGACCGCTTCATCTCAGGTCATACTTACCCTGGGGAAACCAGAATCTAGACTTGTCTACTGTTGGCTTGAGGCCGGACATCTCTAAAAGGCCATCTCGTCTCCAGATCCCTATACAGGATCTTGGGGTCAGCATCCCAGCCATATTTTTCTGTCTCACATATGTTGAAGTTCACCCTAATAATCTTCTGTACATACATCTCAAGATCAGAGTCTGTTCTTGAACTCAGAGATCAGTGTGGTGGAAGGAGATTGGGTTTTGGAACCTGTAGCTTTGGATTTTCCTCTTGGCTTCAATACTTCCTTCCCAGATATAAAATCTTGGGTGTGCTATATTATCTTTCTGAGCCTCAGTTTTATCATCTGTTTAATGGAAATGATATTCCAGGGTGATTGTTAGGACTAAGCTAGATAAATGTATAAAATATATAAAATGTATATTTTGCATGATGCTTAGCCCATGGGTGGTCCCTATTAAACACAGTTTGGAGACTAATGAGTGGCTGATCCTGCAGTCTTGACAGGATTAGCTAGGAAAGAGAGAAGCCAGGAGGTTCTTTGGTGAAGATCAGTTGGACTCATGCTAGAAGGCCTGTGGCTTAAACAGTGCTCATCATCCTCTTTAGTGTGAGAACCATAGTCATGACTGGCAGTCTCAGAAGCTTTGCTTAGTGGTCTGGCTTCTGGGGAGTTTTCTAAGCTTGATTTGTGCTGACGTTCCCATCAACTTATATATATTATATATATTTTAGTAGAGAAATTTTCTATTTTGATTTTCCTGTATAAATGCATATATGAGTATGGTGTAGGGAGAAGGGGGAAAGGAGGAGGGAGGGAGAGAGAGACAGATTGAGAAAGAGACTCTGATTAAGTTCATAGCTTTCAAACTCTTTGACCATGACCCTTAGAAGTATATTTTACCTCACTACTTGGTACACACATGCACACACAATCAAAATACCAGTTTCTGGAGCTAATGTGTGCTTTTAATATGTGCAGTGCACTGTGATCTCTACTGCCTACTCCATACCATTCCATTCCCCTTCTGAGGAGAGACCAATCTGAATGTTTCTGAAAGCCCATTTTCTTTTTTCTTAGCTTAGTTGACACCTTGGGTCTGTAGGTCTGAGTTACTCAGTGCAAGAACAGGGCTGAGCGCTGGAGTACCCTTATTACTTTCTGAAGGAAGAAGGCCCTGCAGTTACAGTTTGCCTCAGTATGTGGATCCCTTTCTATTGATTTGCTTGCTATGTGCATCCTGTCTAGTCAGCTCAGTAGGTTGAGAGTTTGGTGATCTTATGCACACTGCTCTTTAGCTACTCACTGGTTTTCTTCCTACAAATCCTATTTTGCATTTACTTTGCATGGTGCCAGAAATGTCTGTTGGTGCCCACACATCCTCCATCCCCCAGAAAACTGAGAGACCATCCAAACTAGTGGGACAGGATGTTTTGAAAAGCTCAGCAGATATCTCTGGCTTGTGCCTCCCCATACCCAGTGATTAGAAGCCTTGTTGCAGAGCAATAAAACACTACTCAAAGAAAAAAGGAGCCTTTGGACATTCTGCAGCTGGGTTGTGCTGGCCAGAGAATGTATAGTGCAGAATGGGGAAAACTCTGGGGTCACGTGTGTGTGTATGGGGAGTCAAGGTTCATAAGCAAAACTGGGTTTTGAAAAAGTTCTCCATTTCCTTTTGCCACTTTAAGTGCTTAAGGAAGTTACTGTGGAAATGTGTCTCAACCCTGGCAATACTGACATCTGGGACAGATAATTCTTTGTTGTGGGGGCCTGTCCTATACATTATAGAATGTCCAATGGCATCCCTGGCTTCAATCCACCAGATGGTAGTAGCAACCCCACCCTGCTGCCCCCGTATTGTGACAATAAAGTCTCCAGACATTGCCAGATGTTCCCCTAGGGGCAAAATGGTCCTCATTTTACAACTACTGCTTTAGTTGAACCCTAAACATCATCAGTGCTTTCTTGTGTACACATCATGTTATTTTTTTGTAAAAGGGTTAAAACATTTCTACTTTGAACACATAATGCCAAACATTTAATACTGTTCCTACTTATTGACATACAGAGACATCACATATTCATATATATATGTTTGGCATACTTTCACAGTTGCTTTTAAAAATGCTGTGGGCTACCATTAAGCATAGTAATGAATGAACATAACTATTTTTCCCCCTTTGTTTGATTGATAGGGTCACAAGGGAGAATACTGTTAGAAAGACTTACTAGGTAATGAAAAATGGAGGTTCTACTGTATATTGATTAAAGAGCAGGGCTTCACCAGTAAGTCCTATGATTAAGCCTGCAACTTATTAATAAATAAATGTCAATAAAGTATATTAAGTGTTAGCTGTTTCTAAGGCAAATGTTAATAATAGAGTCCACAGTGAGACCTTTTTAGAAATGAAATACGGAAAAGTTCATGTGGTATCATTTAAGACACACTGAATTTAGTTTCAGTTTTGTTTATTCTTATGTTGCTTGTCCCTATTCTTGGCTAGGTTTCTCTTTGCTCCTCCCAAACAACATTAATGTGTGCTAGGAAATGCAAAATTCTTTAACCTAAGCAAAACATAAGGAGGGAAACGGTAACAGCTGGGAAAATAATAATAATCATACCACATGTTCCAAATCTTTGGATTCTCTGGTCTTTTGAATACATTGTACTACGGTGCTTTTCCCCTAGCAGAGCGATTGTGAGCTGACTGGGCGGGGGTGGTTGCTGGCCTTAGGAGAATCACAGAATCGCTTGGAGAGAACTGAACATTTTTTTGTATCCAAGAAACAAACAGTAGTTAGCCTCTCAGCATTTAATAGCTGCAGCAAGGTGAAGATCACCAGAGAAAGCTGAGAAAATATTGTAGGACTTGCCTGTGAAACCTCAATTACCAAGGCTGTTTGGCTTACAAAAAAAGGAACTAATAGTTTTTGAGTAGTGCTATTTTTCTTTCTTTCATTGTTCCTTCATCCCTGTTTTTTATTTGTATTCATCTTCTGTTGCCCCTTTGCTCTATTAAACATATACAAATGTGTGTACACACATACACCAGCACACATACACAGACATGTGCCCACAGTGACATTTCTGCTGGACCTGCATTTCCTTTCCTAAAAGCTATGGAAATAGAATAGAGACTCAGCTTTTGCATATTTTCTCTCTGCTTGGGATGAACTCTACCTTATCAAATATCTCTTTGTCTATATTTTGCTTACTTTTGGTATCTCTCTTAGAAAAGAGAACAGGAATTTAAAAATATAATTTATTTATTTTTAAAAGATTTATTTGAGAGAGAGAGAGATTTACCATGAGCAAGCAGGGTTGGGAGGAACAGAGGGGGAGAGAGAGAATCTCAAGTAGACTAGTATTGAGTGTAGAGTCCAACGTGGGGCTCAATCTCATGACCCTGAGATCATGACCTGAGCTGAAACCAAGAGTTGGTCACTGAACTGACTGCATCACCCAGGTGTCCCTGAAAATATATTTAAAAAAGTTTTGAAAAATAAGGCTTTTTATAGGATTTACTTTTTTCCTCCATTAGGATAGTAGAACATACTTAGAAAAATTTGAATTTAAACAGAAGAGATTGCAAAGGAGAAAGGGGAAAATGGGAAAGGGGTGGTAGCGACAGAGACAGACAGACAGAGACAGAGAGAGGGAAAGAAAGACCTCTGTGTATTCCTAATACCCAAAGGTGGCCATCAGTGGGCTGATGATCAGCATTGTAACATGTAATGTTTTGTGGTTGATAGCTTGTAAGCTCCATGAATAAGGAAGAAGGCTGGCCTGCTTTTATCTTTGTTTCTTTTGTATTCCTAGCAGAGGCTAGCACAAAGTAAGACCTCTATAAATATTTGTTAAGTGTTAATTATTTTTGTTTATTCTTATGTTGCTCATAATGAAGAGAACCGGCTAGCAAAAAGTGAAAACATGTGAATGCTACAAGCAATCATTTTGGCTAAACCCCTCATTTTCTGGACTAAGAACATCAGGCTCAGAATGCTGTAGGAACTAGCCCAAGGTCTAACAGTAGCAGAGCCAGGAGATAACCCAGTCCTAAGCTTTCATAACCAGCCTTTTGATTGAGGTTACTCAGAAAATCCAACAGTACTTGCTTATTTAAAATAAGTCTTGGGGTGCCTGGGTGGCTCAGTCAGTTAAGGAACTGACTTTGGCTCAGGTCATGATTCCAGGGTCCTGGGATCGAACCGCATTGGGCTCCTTGCTTAGCAAGGAGCCTGCTTCTCCCTCTCCCTCTGCTGCTGCCACTGCGTGTGCTCTCTCTCTTTAAAACAGTCTTTTTAGTTTAAACTTTCAGGTGAATTTGAACATTTATCTTTGATTTTCTCTTTATCACTGATTTTAGCCCCAACATCTTATTCACTCTTGGGAACTTAAAAAAGTTTTTAGAGTCCAGGCCCCTACCCAGATTTAGAATGTGCAGGACTCAGGCATTGATATTGTAAAATAATTTTCACAGGTGATCCTGATACTCAGTGACATCAATCACAGGTGATCCTGTGATATGCAATGATGTTGGGAATAATTGTTTTGGATCATATACTTATCCTTGAGAATATTTCTAGAGTCCATTTCCAATGGAGCTGAATTTGAGGCTCTTATTCTCTGTGAAAGTGTCATACCATTATAAAGATTCCTATGATTTTCCACCAGGCTGATAAACTATTAGTCTTAGGAGTTTTGTTTTATAAATGGGGACTTATTTTGGCTTTTTTTTTTTTTTTGATGTTAGCAAATGTTGTCTTGCAGCATCTATTCATCTTCCCCTTCTGCTTCAGTGTGTGGCTGCTCAGCAAACCACAGTTCCCAGCCTTCTTTGCTGCTGTGTTTGGCCATGTAACTTGGTTTTGGTCACTGGGATGTGAGAGGAAGTAATATGTATAAATTTGGATCATGACTTTAAAAGGAAAGAACTTTGTCTTTCCCATCATTCTTCCCTTCCTGCTGGAAAGCCACCACACCAACTCTGGTCCAGACTGTTATGTGACAGAAATAAACTCCTGTCTTATTCAAGCCCCCGTATTTTCATCCTTGTTACAGAAGCTCAACCACTGCAACAAAGCTGATCAAATGTAAACTATAACGTTGGATTTCCTGGATCTTATTTCCTTTGTTTATAATCAAAGAACTGGGATCAAGTCTCATATATCCTTTCCAGTTCTGAAAGTTTAGCAAGGCTAGCTACACTTATTTATTCAATAGCTCTATGTTGATCAGTGTAAGCCTGTCTGCTCTCTAAAATAGAAAAAGAGATAGACAATTTTATTCTGAGACAAGTGGATTTGCGAAGTAGTGAATCGTAGAAGGACATAGTGGCAGAGGCTGACACTTGCTCATGAAAATTCAGTCTCTTCTTCCAAAGCACAGTTTTCCCTGGAGTTAGGTGTGGTCACCTGACTGAGTTCTTGCTTCATTCTTTTAGATCACTTATCTTTAAATCTCCTCACCTGGAATATTACTCAGCCATTAGAAAGGATGAATACCTGCTATTTGCTTCGACATGGATGGAACTGAAGGGTATTATGCTGAGTGAAGTTAGTCAGTTGGAGAAGGACAATCATCATACATGGAATATAAGAAATAGTGAAAGGGATTATAAAGGAAAGGAAGGAAAATGAGTGGGAAAAATTAGAGAGGGAGACAAAACATGAGAGACTCCTAACTGGGAAACGAACAAAGGGTAGTGGATGGGGAGGTGGGCGGGGAGATGGGGTGACTGGGTGACGGGCACTGAGGGGGGCACTTGATGGGATGAGCACTGGGTGTTATACTTTATGCTGGCAAATAGAATTTCAATTAAAAAAAAAAAAAAAAAGAAGGGCAGCCCGGGTGGCTCAGTGGTTTAGCGCTACCTTCAGCCCAGGGGTGATCCTGGGGTCCTGGGATCGAGTCCCACGTCAGGCTCCCTGCATGGAGCCTGCTTCTCCCTCTGCCTGTGTCTCTGCCTCTCTTTCTCTGTGTCTCTCATGAATGAATAAATAAAATCTTTTTTTTTTTTTAAAAGGAAATCATCTCCTTCCCTGCCTTCACATTGTTTGCCATTCTAACCTCTCTTCCTGTCTTCTACTTCTCTATTCAGACTAACTTCTCTTGGAGTCTACCAAAATTTGTGTTCTCAAACTCTACTTCATGCTTCCTCTGAATTGAGAAACTGTTTTTCACCTGCCTCCTTTCACCCTATCACAATATTTCAACCATGTCTAACGTTCATCTTGCGGTTATATTTGGAGAGAAACTGTTCATTCAGAAAAGTAAGATTGTCCCAATGTGCTTGCTTTCTGCTTCAAATTAATTTTTTTATTGTTCCTTCTTGCAGTATTGTTTTTATATACTTATTTCCAGTCTTTCTTGGGCGACGTGCCACATTTCTGTCTTTGGGAAAAGTATGCCTGAAAGAGCATAGAAATATCTTTTATAACGTTTCATTTCCTCTGACAGCATAATGCCAGCTGCAGTCTTCGTTTCTCTGTTTGTTCTTTGATTGTCCTGAAAGTAGGAGCATTCATACAACTAACTTGGGTGCCTTCTTCCATTGTCAGGTGCTGATTGTAGCATGTGTTTGTGGGACTGAAACTAAAACTTGTAACAAATTAGTAAGTGCTTATTAATGGGCAAGTGCAAAACTTAAAGCATGGGCATCATTTCTAGAAGCTTACTTCTTTGCAAAATAAAAGAGTGACAGTACAAGGAGGTACTCATGTTAATGCCTGAAGTATAGTTTTAAATGTCAAATGCTCATAAAGATGGTGCTTAAAACATAATTTACTTGGATACAGTTTAATTTAATCAGGGTCTGGATTTATTTTGACTTGCTGCTAACTGAAGAAATCTCAGTTCTTTTTTTAAAGGATTTATTTATTTCAGAGAGAGAGTACACATGCATGAATGGGGGGGGGAGAGATAAAGAGAGAGAGAGAAATATTGGAAGCAGACTCCCTGCTGAGCCCAGAGCTTGACATGGGGCTCAATCCCAGGACCCTGAGATCATGACCTGATCCAAAACCAAGAGTCAAATGCTTGACTGACTGAACCAGATGCCCCAAAAGAAACCTCAGTTCTTTAATGGGATCCACCTCAATATAGTTACCAATTAGGTTTCATTTAAACCTCACTGTATTCCCTGCATGTCTCTCTATTCACCTTTGCCTGAATATATAGCATGTGCATTAGTTAGGGTAGTTCTGCCTCCTGTAACAGGTAGACCCCAAATGCATAATGGGTTCAAACACAAAAGAAGTTTATATATTTCTCACTCACTGAACAGTCCAAGAGGGTTGGGCAGGAGGGTTCACATCTATGAGGCAATAAAAAGAATTGAACTGCTGGTGGGCAGGAGAGTTCTGGTGGGCAGGAGGGTTCTTATCTATGAGGGAATACAAAGAATTTGAACTGCTGAAGGGTGTGCCATCTTTATCACACAGCTTCCAGAGTTACCCTGGTCATCTTTGTTCCAGCCAGCCATGTGGGTGAAAGGGATAGAGAAACTCACATGAGAGTTTTCTGTGGGCGAGGCCTCTCAGTCTTCACTTCTGTTCATATTCTCTTAGAGTTTTTACCCATGTAGCTACCCTGAAATGCACAAGAGTTTTGGGAAATATTATCTGGCCAGATCAAAGTGGAAGAAGAAATGGATGTTCATGAATAGCGGGTAGTCTTTGCCACATGCCCTGCTGTGGCTCTGTCTTTAGGCTCACTCAACTTTATCCTATCAAAATTTTTACTTAGTTTTCAAGATCTAGCTCAAAAGCAACTTCCTTGTCTTATGCCACTAGTTGCAATGACTTATTCCTTCCTCTGCCTTCCATTTTTGATATTTATTGTATCCCTATTTAATTCTACCTTGTGTTTTGGTGATTTATTTTTCAGACTCCCATTTTTTAAGAGCAGCTTTGGTTTTGTCTTTTTTTTTTTAAGCTTTAGATTTACAACAAAAGAGAGAGGAAGGGGGCAGCCCAGTGGCTCACGGTTTAGTGCTGCCTTCTGCCCAGGGCGTGATCCTGGAGACCCGGGATCGAGTCGCATGTCGGGCTCCCTGTATGGAGCCTGCTTCACTCTCTGCCTGTGTCTCTGCCTCTCTCTCTCATGAATAAATAAATAAAATCTTTTAAAAAATGGAGAGGAAGATACAGAGATTTCCCATATTCTCCCTTGCCCCTACACATGGATAGCCTCCCCTTTATCAGCCTCACTAGAATGTACTTTTTTTTTAAACCAAGGATGAACTTAATTTTATATGTCATAATTATCCAAACTCCATAGTTTTACTTTAGGGCTCACTCTTGGTGTTGTACATTCTGTAGGTTTGGACAAATATCAAATGACATGTATCCATGATTATAATATACAGAATATTTCACTGCCTTAAAAGTCCTTTCTGCTCTGCCTCTTCATCCCTACCCCGCATCCCACCCCTGGCAACCACTAATTTTTTCATTATCACCATGGTGTTGTCTTTCCCAGAATGGTTATATGGTTGGATATTCAATATGTAGCCTTTTCTTTCACTTAATGATATGTAGTTAAGGTTTCTTCATGTCTTTTCATGGCTTGATAACTCATTTCTTGTTAGTATTGAATATTCCATTATTTAGATATACTGGTTTATCCATTCACCTACTGAAGGACATCTTGGCTGCTTCTAGGTTTTGGCAATTATGAATAAAACGGCCATAAATATCTGTGTGCAGGTTTTTATGTGGACATAAATTTTGAACTCCTTTGGGTAAAGAAGCACAATTGTGAATCATATGATAAGAGTATGTTTGATTTTGTAAGAAACAGCCAAACTGTCTTCCAAAGTGGTTTTACCATTTTGTATTACCATCAACAATGAAAGAGTTCCTGTCCCTACTTGTTATTGTTCCAGATTTTGGCCATTCTAATAGGTATGTGGTGATATCTCATTGTTTTCATTTACATTTCCTTAATGAAAAATTATATAGAGCACCATTTCATATGCTTTTTTGCCATCTGTGTATCTTTTTTGGCAAGGTGTCTGTTAAGGTCTTTGGCCTATATTTTAATTGGGATGTTTGTTTTCATATTGTTGAATTTTAAGAGTTCTCTGTATATTTTGGTTAATAGTCGTTTACTGGATGTGTCTATTGCAAATATTTTCTCTCTGTGGATTGTCTTCTCAATATCTCTTTCTCTCTTTTTAGCATTCCTCTTTATTGCCAAAGTTGAATATAAAGATGAACAAACTTAGGTGTAAAAAATACATAAATTCTATCCTAAACATGATACAAAGGTTCTTTACATTATATACATGGACACTATTGTGTTCTGTAAGACATGAATTGATCATGACAATTTCTCTGACTCATATTGCATTGCGCTTTCTTTCATTCATTATACTCTAGATGCTGCTTTTCAGATTGACCTTTAGGTATACCACACTTGTTCATGTTTAGGGCCTCTATATGCTTACTCTTACCCCAGAGCTTTTCTTTCTTTCTTTTTGTTTTTAAAACATTTATTTATTTATTTATTTATTTATTTATTTATTTATTCATTCATTCATTCATTCATTCATTCATTTGAGAGATAGAGAGAGAGAGAGAGAGAGAGAGAGGCAGAGATACAGGCAGAGGGAGAAGCAGTCTCCATGCAGGGAGCCTGACATAGGACTCGATTCTGGGTCTCCAGGATCACATCCCAGGCTGCAGGCAGCGCTAAACTGCTGAGCCACCTGGGCTTCCCCCCTAGAGCTTTTCTTGGTCTCATTCCCTTGATATTGTCTTTTGTAGAGCAGACCTTTTTTAGTTTTAATGAAGTCTAACTTACCAATTATTTCGTGGATTGGGCCTTAGGTGTCATCTAAAAAGGCCTCTCCTTACCCAAGGTCATCTTTTTCCTCTGTTATCTTCTAGGAGTTTTATAGTTTTGTGTTTTACATTTAGGTCTCTGATCAATTTTGAATTAATTTTTGTGAAGGATGCAAGGTCTGTGTCTAGATTCATTTTTTTTTGCCAATGGATGTCTGGGTGTTCTAGCACTATTTGTTGAAGATACTGTCTTTGCTCCATTGAATTGTCTTTTCTCCCTTATCAAAGATCAGTTGACTATTTTTATGGGGTTCTGTTTCTGGGCTCTGTTTTGTAACATTGATCTATTTGTTCTTTTGCAATACCACTCTGTCTTAATTATTGTAGCTTTATAGTAAGTTTTGAAGTTAGGTAGTGTCAGTCCTCCAACTTCGTTCTTCACCTTCAATATTGTGTTAGTTATTCTGGATCTTTTGACTTTCCATATAAAATTTAGAATCAGTTTGTCAATACTCATAAAATAACTTTCTGGGATTTTGATTGGTAGTTAGCTCTTCATACATTGGACTCACTCATTCTACTGTAAGCTCTAGCAAATCACTATGGTATGGTAGGAGAGAGCAGGGACTTGGAGTCAGACAGGCCTGGATTTAAATTAGCTTTGCTATTTTTAGCTGTCAGATATTGATCAAATTATTTTCCTCTCCTCCCATTTCCTCATCTTAAAAACAGTGGTAATACTGCATAGTGTTGTGGTGAGGGTAACTTGAGATAAAATATTTGAAATTTTCTATCAGGACCTTGTGTATAATAGATGCTCAATAATGTTAATGTTGTTGCCTTTTATTTCCTGCAGAATGATTTGTCATTAGTCAAAAAAAAAAAAAAAAAGTAACTGAATTGAACTGTAAGTCTTCCAGCATTATAGTAGTAGAAGTTCGAATTAAGAGTGTGAACTCCTGGTATATACAGGCAGCATGGGCAGCAGAGACCAGGACAGAAGGGAACCATTTGGAATAGTATCAGTATTTTGGCTGTGGAGGTGTTCCTTCTGCTCTAGAGGACTCATTGCCTGCTTACAAATTGTGTTAACTCTAGCCAAGCTTGCTTTTGCCTCAGACAACCCCTGAGAATTGTGTCACACCAAGCAATGGCTGCTTTGTCACACATAAAGCCAGAGGTAGTAGGTAGGGCTGAAGCCAGAGCTGCACCTCCCACTGCTGACCCGCTTAAGCCTCCCCCAGGGGCTGCTGGGGTATTGGTGTGAGAAGAGGGGCTAAAGGAGAAATTAGATATCAAAAGAATGGCCTGAAATATGTTATAGATGATTCTATTCAGTATAGATTTATTCTGATATCAACAGCTTTTTAACCACCTGAGGAGTAAGATTTTAGCCTTGGCCATTTGTGTGAAATGGAGAAAAGTAGACCAAGGGATGTAGACTTTTCAACGTTATTGTTCTTTCATCTTCATTCTCCCACAGTGGAATATTATCACTGAGGCTCCAGCCTGGGCTGGGGGGCTGTGTGGCATAATGATTAGAATAGGGCCTTAGAGCCAGAGCATCCTCAAAATTTATTTGTTGTGTAACCTCAAGTCACCAAATCTTTATGTGCCTCAGTTTCCTTGTGTGTAAGTTGGGTCTAATTACCTTCGATGGTTGTTTTTGGATGGCATGAGTTAATATATGTGTTAACTTATATATACATAAAAGCCTTAGACTAGTGCCAATGGTAACTGTGATGTGTTTGTTAAATAAATAATCATATATGTGTAGAACTGAAAAATTATTTCCTTTCTTCCTTGTGCTCCACAGTAGTATTTATTATACTCGCTGAAGATGAACAGCCTCCAAACTTCTTAGCATTTACTACAGTTGGGTTCAGATCCATGTGGTAGGTTAAATATGCTTATGTGTGTATAAACTAAAGCTACATTTTCAAGGAGGGTATTGTGGAGTTGTTGAGAGAGAGTTGACCACAAACAAAGCCTGAGTCTTGTATGACTAGGAGGACAGATTTCTGAGGCTTGGAGAGGGGTAGATTGCAGGATGTACAGGATGGTGGCTGGTAATGACAAGTATCTTGCCCGACTATTGTGGCAGTGTTTTCCTGCCCCTGGGAAAAAACAAACTGTGTCTGTAAACTGAGAGACACATCCTGATATTGCATAACACAGAGGAAGGGAGATTCTTTCCATACCACAGAGGACTCTAGAACACTTACAAGACATTGAGGCCTGAGGGACTGTTTTTGGGGGTGACCTGTAGAGATATGTATCAGAGCAGGGGGTAGAGGAAGAAGATTGTGCTAAGTAGTTGAGGCCCTCTGGGCCAGGTTAGCTGCTGGGGACAGCCAGGATGAATTCTTGTTACAGGTTGGGTGTTCTAGAAGCAGATGCTGAGATAGAGTTTGGTATGCAGGATATTTATTAGGAATCTGCATCCGTGGAGGGAAGGGGCAAGAAGCATAATCAGGCAAATAGAGAAGTTAAACTGCGATGTAAGCCAGATAGGCTTAGTAAATTCCATTGGGAATTCCAAGTTGCATGTGGTACTTCAGAGTTGTCTCTAGTGGACTGAGATGGTTGGACCTTTCTATCTTTCCTCCATCAGCCACTGGGTGTGGGCTGCCCTGGGCAGGGTATGCCCTTGGATGATGTGGCTTTTTGCTTGAGTCAGACTCTGAAGGAGCTGACTGTTGGGACAAGTCCTCTCCTGAAGGAGGATCTGGGTGGTGGATCTCCCTGTCTACCATAGTTCATAGAGACAGAGAAGCGGATTCTCAAAGATCCTGGAGGCAGGGTGGGAGCTCTGCAAAGAACTGGTGTTCCCATATTAATAAGTAGTGCTTTGGAGCTGATGAAATGGGTACAATTAATATTAATGTGAACTTGTTCATACTCTTAACTTGGTGAGACCTGGCATTCAAATTACATATGTTGATTGTGTACTTTTTAATAAAAATAACAGTAACAATGAAAAAAAATGATCTAAAATTTCACTGTCCCCTCTATTTACCTGTTCCCTTTTGGGCTTTATTAGATATGTCTGTAACTTTTATAGAGTCCAGTTTATTTTGTTTTTATGCAGATTCATGGACTTAGATCCGAACATCTAAATACCATGTAGGAAAAGTGGTCTGCGTGTTACGTAATGAAAGGGGTGTAACATGAACAACGTGGGTGAAGAGATGTGACATATATCACTGCTCAGGCTAGGCATTAAGTAAAGAATCAACCAGAAGAAATAAATACTCTTATAGCTCTAAGAGCTCCACCCTTCCTTTTAGAGAAATTAATCCTTATGATTAAATGGTGATGTTGATATCAAGAACACTATCTTAATATCTTATAGCAGCCTGTTCTGAGTCATCAGTACAATTTTCATGAGTGTGTTAGTTTTTCCATGGTAGCCTCATAATAGGCAGCTGCATTTTGGGTTGATTATTTGCGTTTTAAAAAATAGGCTACTCACATTGCATTAAATTTTTATAGCTACTGTGTTCATTGATCAGATCACTCTATTAGCAGTTACTATTCTAGTTATATATTTTAATTACACATGAACAACCAGCCTTTTGTAGTCCTTGAGTAATTTGCTGAGTTTAATTTGTCCTTTTGTCTAATTTCAACTTAAATTATTCATTAGTGTTGGCAGTCCTGTATTACACACCCTTTCTGGTCTTTTAAAATCAATTTCTTAGGGCTTTAATTATGTGGAACAGTCAATAAAAGTTGATGCTAACAAAAGAACTGTTGAGGCAAATGATCACGAAGAACATATGCCCATGGGATACATTTTATGAATGAACATTCTTATCATTTATGCCAGAACATTAACTAATTAATTCATACCATACTCCACAGGAATGGTCAGCAACGTTGTTTTTCATTTAGTTAATGACACAGTATGGAACAGAGAAATTATACAAGGTATTGAAAGCTGCACAGCAAGCTAGAGGAAAATGATTAGATATTTCCAGATCATGGGAGCATTAAAATAGATCATTTATTTGAAGATAATCATAACATGTTAGACTCTGATCAAAACATTGACCCTCTGATAACTATTTTATTTTCATACCCCAAAAAGTATAGAAGAAAAGGATCTAAACATCTAGTTCTGAGGTGTTAAATTGCTTGACTGTGGGCTACATTTGAGTTATAGTCCTGTCTCCTGGGGTCTACACAATTTTATTATTATTTTTAAATTTGGGTTTGAATGCCTTTAAAGGGGACATGAATTCTTCAGCCCGCCACTTCTGCTTCGTAGTCTTGTATTTGGCCTGCCTTCCCCATATTTAAGTTACCTTCTTGATTATTTGAGGCACTTGAGTTTGTTATACCTGACTATAGTTCAGCGTCCTTACTTTCAGCCAGAAAACTAGGACCTAGAGGGCTGAAGTTTGAAGGTATGCATAAAATTACTAGTGGAGCTCAGCCTAGAACCCTTGTTTCATCGATCTACTCCAGTATTTTTTCCATTACACTGAGCAGCCTCTATAAATTTCCTTCAGAGAACTAAAGCAAGACAAGTATTTCATTACATATTTTTGGATTATGGAAATAAGACCTTAAAGCTACAATACAGATCCATGCAGTACATCATAAGTTTCCTAATGCTTAAAAAGTATGTTAGTTTGGTGTGGCTAGAGAATGTTAGCTGTGAGTCAAAAGATGCAGTTCCAGTCTCAGCTGTGTCACTAACCAGAGGCTATTTGACTCCACAGGCTTCAGTTTCCTCAGGGTATTGTACCAGATGAACTTTAAGTTCCCTTCCAGCCCTCGGATTCTATGATTCTTTCATGAACTCCAATAAAAGAATACATAGGAGGCAAAGAAAGATAAGCCATTTGATTAAAATGCCACTGTCCCAGGCAATCAGTTGTCTTCTGGAAGTATTTTGAAACTGAGCATTAATGTCCTCACTCACCTTTTCAGATAGGGAGGAAATTCAGAACTATATAGTTTAGGAAGGTGGTTGTTAGTAAATATGCATATTAACACAAGATCTCTGGAAGAAACTAAATAGATAAATTAGAAGCCTTGAGACTCTCTGATCCTTTTGAAGAGGGTATTGCTCAGCCACTAACTGTCATGTCAGCTGGACCATGAGCTCCTTGAAACTGAGAGCTCTCTTTCATTCATCTTTGTTTTCTGTGTGCTCAGAACATTGTCTTGTACATAGTAGGTTCTCAATGAATACTGGACTAAATTTCCACATTCAGAGGAGGACATGGAGTCCTGGTGCTGGGAGGGATCTTAGAAACTGAATCCAGCATCTTGCCAAGTCAGGAATCTTCTCTACAGTTTCCTAGGAGGCTACTCACCAGGCTGCACTAGTTCACCCAAGTCATTCATTCCATGAATATTTAGGGTGTCTCCTATGTACAGGAACGATTCTAGGATACAGTAGTGAATCAAAAGGGATATAGTTCCTGTACCAGGAGGCCTGGTATTTCATCTCTAGAACTTGCAGGACTGCAGTGCACTGTGCATGACAGCTTTCCATTCCACCAGTGGCCAGCTCTCAGTTCTAGCAAACTTCCTCTGGGAAATGTAACCCCCTTTCTTAGGATACCAACATCAGTTGTCCCTGACACTTGGTCCATGTGTCTTTTGCTTTAGAACCTCCAGTATTCCTGATTTGTCAGCATTTGTGCCCTTTGTCTGTCACACCCCTCACCCCCTGGCCTTGAGCTCCATTTCAGCCACCATGTATCATGTCTTGAACCACCGGTACACAGGAATGTACCTATGCCAATAGCCACATTTACCTTCAGAGCAACTGGGCTCATACTTGGTCCTGAGAGTCAGGGCAGGAGATAATATTTTAGTCTAGTCATGTTTTTCCTAGTTGGGCAGAAAAGGCAATAGTGACCAGTCATGTAAGCAAATACTGCCTTGTAGTTGGCCTGAATTTTTCTTGCTTGATTGACAGAGGGAATCCAGTCCTTTCTCCAGAGCCTCAGTACAGACTTGGTTGAAAATTATCTTTTTTTTTTTTTTTTTTTTTTAGGATTTTATTTATTTGAGAGACAGTGAGCATGAGCAGGAAATGGGGCAGGGGGAGAAGCAGACTCCCCACTGAGCAGGGAGCCAGATGTTAAGCTCTATTCCAGGACCCTTCAATTATGAACTAGCCAAAGGTAGGCGCTTAACTCACTGAGCCACCCAGGCACCCTGAAGACTTATCTTTTTGGAGTCAGAATTAAGGAAAATCTGAGTGGGTTTGGGTGGGGAGCAATACTGCTGAAGGGCAGTGTGAGTCTGAACACAAAGTCATGAAATTTGACCTGTTTTAGGAATATGCCATTCAAAATCTTTGATCTCTGCCTGCATCCTTCACAATTGATTATTGAATCAAATTCAAAGCTTTAGCATGGAATTCTCAGCTCACCATGGCTTGCTTGCTCATAGCCTACCTTTCTAACTTCATCTCCTATTAGTTGCCCTTTTAGAGTCTTTTCTTTGAACAGAATCGCTCCCTATTTACTGAATCATCCCTTCATTTTCTTTCTCCTACTCTTTGCTTAGGCTTTCCTTTCATTTCGGAATTTCCTACCTCTACCTAGAAAACCCTTCCCTCCCATCTCTGCATGCTCAAAGCCTACCCCATTTAAGGCCCAACTATGACACTGACTCCCCAATGAAACATTCTGTAGTTTATGATTGTTATCCCTCTCCCACGACTTCCTCCCCAGCTGGAAGTGTTCTCTCCCTATTTTGAGCTTCTATAGAGCCAATTTCTGCTGCTCTTTCAGAAAGTATGTGCTTTTAAATGGAATATAATTATCATAGCCATTAAATGGTAATTACACCAGGTTAAGCTCTTGGAAACAGGGTCCTTGTCTGATATCTTTGAGTTTTCTGTAGGCCAGGTTGAGTGTTTTTGCACTCAACAAATACTAAATAAATGGAATAAATTACTCTCAGAAAATGGCAAACAGATATAAATATCTAAACATAACTGTATATAAGATGAAGTCACTATATAGGCTAGTCTCAACATAGTCTTTTTAAGAAAAACACTCCTGTCTGGAATTCCAAAAATACTTCAAAGGCAATTTAAATCTTTAAAAAAGCAATCTCTCAAAAATATAGCAAATAAGCAAACTCAAAGCAAACATAAAACCAAACAAAAAGGATTTACATTCACAATGTATAGCATAACTTCTTGAAATGATCTTTTACCATCTTCTTCTTTAAAATTGTCTCATAGGCTTTTGCTGTCCTTACCTGAGTACCCCCTCACTCTCTCACCTTCAGCTTTAGCTGTCTCTGCAGGCTCCCTGACTTCTCTCTGCTCTTACCAACATAAATCCAACTAGTCTTTTTGGGCTTATCAGTTCTCCTCTGTCTTTACCCCTAACAAAGTCACAAAAGAAAGGGTTGATGGGGCTGGGTACCGCCCAACTCCTGGCTGAATGTGAGTCAGGCGGTTTGTGTTTATGGAAGTTGTTGGAGCTTTTACCTTCACTCTCAAGACAGCCCCAAAGGGCATTGTACTAAGAATTTATGAGACAGAGAATTGTCATCATTTCCTTACTGAGAAAGAGCATGTGAGAGCATACTCTGGGGTGAGTGCCTGACAGTGTCTTTCTGAGCTGGACCTTTGGACCAAACTACCACAAATCCAGGTAGGTGCAAACATGGTCACTTAGGTGAAAACTGGTCTTGCTGCTCATTGGCAGCCATCAGCTTCCGAGTTGCAAGTGGGAAAGTGTAGAGCCAGAGCCTCCTAAGCCATTTGTTACCGATGATGGCAGGCCTCCCTCTCCCCTTATATGAGGTGACAGTAAGCATTTTTCAGCTTGTGCTTTCAGAATGTAACCAGTGTAGTATATTTTATTCCATTGCTGCTTGACTTGCTTCATTTGCTTTTATGACAGTGCTTGGGTACGATTAAATGACAATTTAATGTGTATAATAACTCATTTAAAGTTTTAGCGAGGGCTTGAATGAAGGTGATGGGGTTTGAGCACATTTTAGAGCAAACTGTACAGTTTAAACCTAAGCCAGGGGCAACTTAGAAAGATTTCTTATCTTGGCAGAAAGCTGCTCCATTTTCTACATTCTTTTCCTTCTCCTCAGCTCTTTTTTTCTTTACATGTGGTTCTACTTCTCAATTGTATAGGAGACAATGCTGGGGAATCTGGGCTTAATCCCTCTCACTGTGTATTTTAATTCCCTCTGGGAATTCATTAGGTATCTGAAAAATAGCTTGAGTCAGTGAAACTCTTTTTAGCCAAGGTTTTATTAACCAAGGTAAGTTGGGGAAGTTAGGAGGTTTGAGACACAGACAAAGGCTCTAGACTCTTTCTGTTCCTGTTAGGACATGAGGAAAATGTAACTTGTCATTTGTTTGCCTCATATGTGTCTTCTTTAGAAGAAGACACAGCAGATGATGTTTGATGACTTACTTTGTCACCATTTAATGGACAGCTGATAGAGGAACAATGGGAAATGAGTTCCCTGTCTTCTTCCAGAGATCCCAGGCTGAATGCAGGGGTTTGGCTGAGGGGAACAGGCACTATGACCCCAGATTGGATGGCTAACCCTGTATACTACTGTCTTAGGCTCACCATTATGGTTGTGGCCCAGGACAAGTGGAGGGCAAGAGGAATCCTGACCCAGCACCCTTTTATCTAGCTTTAAATGTTCCTTGCAAATGGAAGTGGCTGAATGGTTTGAAGGGTAGAGCCAGAGCCTTTGGGTCTTAAACTCTTAACAGTCTGTTGATGACCATGTGTCCACACCAGGTTTGACATCAATATGGTGACCTCTTGGGAGTGGGGGACCACCAGATTGCTTAAAGAGAGATGAAATGGCCCAGATCAGAAATGGAGCAGGTCTAAACTCCTGTGTTACCATGACTGTTTTCAAACTATTGAGTTGTGCAAAGAAATGTTTACAATCCACTCTTGAGGGAGGTATGAGCTGGTTTAGCACCACCACTGGAGAAGGTGTATAGGTTAATAAGGTTGGCCAAGAGTTGAGAAGTTGTTCATCTTGGTGTTGGGTACAGGCAACTTCATTATCCTATATGTTTGAAATTCTCCAGAATAAAGCATTTTAAAATGAAAAAAACAAAACCCGAAAAAACAAAAACAGAACTCCCATGCTGATGAGGTATTGGTTTGGGAATAAAACATTTTTTTTCCTTTGTTTCATTGTTTTTCCCTTTCTCATTTTGAAATGGCAATTCACAGAATTTATAGCAGTTTATACAGAACTACTAGCAGGTCTCGTTAGGTCCAGAGCTCAACTTGCTAGGAACCTGGGATACCTCCCACTTCAGAAGGGAGAACTGTTAGACTTCAGCACAGGTTGAAGCAAAACTACAGAAATATCAGAGCCATTGCTTTTGAACCCAGATGTTCTTAATCCTGATTCTAGAAATGCTGTATTGTCTGCTCTTAGGAGACATTTTTGGATTCCTTATCTTTTCTTAACTGCTTTGTACCAAAGAGAGTCAAGGCTGTGGCAGGCTGGCATGGATAGAAATGACCCAGTTTCTAGAAATGTAGCCCATCATGGTGGGGTTTTTTCTTTTTAGATTATTATATTGTGGGTTTCTGTGTGTGTGATAAGACACTTAACATAAAATCTACTTTCTTACAGATTTTTAAGTGTACAATGCAGTATTGTTTAGGCACTATGTTGTACAGTAGGTCTCTAGAACTTATTCATCTTGCATTCATCTTGTTCACCTATAAACTGAAACTTCATACCTATTGAAGAGTAAGTCCCCATTTCCCTCTCCCGCTAGTTCCTGGAAATCACCATTCTAACTCTGTATTTCTGTGAGTTTATAGATATCTCATATAAATGGAATTTGAAGTATTTGTCTAAAAACTGACTTATTTAACTTAGCATAATGCCCTTCAGATCCATCCATATTATAGAATTTCCTTCTTTTTTAAGGCCAAATAATACTTCATTGTATTTATATATCATATTTTCATCATCTGTTGATGGACATTTAGGTTGTTTTCAAGACTTGGCTATTGTGAATATATGCTGCAGTGAACATGGGGTTGCAGATATGTCTTTGAGATACTGATTTTGTTTCCTTTAGATAGGTACTCAGAAGTGGGATTGATGGATCACATGGTAGTTTTAATTTTTTAATTAAAAAAATTTTTTTTAATTTTTAAAAAAATTTTAATTTTTTGCAGAAGTTTTTTTTTTCATAATGGCTGTATAATTTACATTCCCATCAATAGTGCACACGGGTTCCCTTTTCTCTACATTCTCCCCAGCACTTGCTACTTCTTGTCTTTTTTTTTGAAAAGATATTATTAATTTGAGAGAGAGAGGCAGAGAGAGAGAGCACACAAGCAGGGCCACAAGGGCGAGGCAGAGGGAAAGAGAGAAGTAGAATGATCTGCTGATCCCAGGGGCCCTGAGATCATGACTTGAGCTGCAGGCAGATGCTTAACCGCCCTAGCCACTCAGGCACCCCTCTTGTCTTTTTGATACAAGACATCCTAATAGTCATAATAGGTGATATCTCATTGTGGTTTTGATTTGCATTTCCCTGGTGGTTAGTAATGTTGAACACCTTTTCAGGAATCTTTGCCAATTTGGATGTTTTCTTTGGAAGAAATATTTATTCAGGTCCTTTGCCCATTTTATAATTGGGTTATTTGTTTGTTTGCTATTGAATTGCATAAATCCCTTACATATTTTAGATATTAATCTCTTATGTTTTCTTTCATAACTGTCTTTTGGCTCTGTACCAATTAATATTTCCGTTTAATGATCTGAGCTTTACTAAAGTCTGTACTTGCTGCCAATCAGAAGGTTCTTGTAAAAGATGAAGTCAGGTTTCAGTGGCTCATTTCCTTCCTCTTCAAGGAGGTGCCTGAACAGGAGTGCCTTGGCACAGCTGACCTTAAAGAGTGCTGTTGGGATAGCTCCTCAGAGAATCATGAGTGAGCAAAGATAGTGAGACATATTCTCCTTTTTGGAAACCATTCAGATCCAGCTAGAAATGGGTATCTTAATTACACATGCTTTTTTATTTGTTTATTTTGTTTTTTTTTCCCACACAAAGAGACAGTTAATTTCTACAAAGCACAACAACCATATTTTGGAATGTCAAGTTTTAAAATCATTTTGTTTGTATCTCAATGGCCATTTTCAAAATAGGGTCAAGGAGGGTGGTTTGAACGTTCTGAGAATAGCAGGGTAGCCAGAACATCAGTGGGGATGCCACTTCATAGGGCAATCAGAAGGAGAGCTGAAATCACAACCTCTCATTTATCCACTGGTAATAATGCCAAGTGAATTACAGGGTGTTTTTCTGGCAGGCGCATTTGTTTCTATAGAGCAGGACTAGGTTTGAAAATGCAATTTGTGTTAGCAGCCCCATTTCCCCCTGACTGAGGAATAAAGGACCTGAATACCACATTTATGCTCACTGGCTAGTTGTGTGTACACACACACACACACACACACCCACACCCACACCCATACATGATGTGGGAGCAGTGGACAGTGGGAGAGAACTATGCCAGAGGAATGTGTGAAATAGGTAGAAACATCCATATACTTACCTGGCTTTTGTTCCTGTCTTTTTCTTGGTGCCAAAATCGAAGCAGTAGGTGCTAAGAAAGAGAAATGGGCACATGGTGGGAAAATGATGAAGAAGATGGAGGATGGCAAGGGGGGGCATCTGCTCTGTCTTTATCATCAGTGTCTAATATTTGACTCTGAGGCTGAATATCAGTTTTTTTTAAATTCAACTTAATTTTAATTCCTATCTTAGAGGACTTAGCTGAATGTTGAACATTTAATCTAATCAAGATTACACTCAGCACTGCTTTTAGTCTTGCAGAGAGCTCTATTAAGTCATTTATTAACTCAAAGACTTAAACAGAATTTACAGGACAGCTACAAATCTAAGAGAGAGGAGACCAGACCTAGACAGGAAAGGAGAAGAGAGTTGGTTTATTTCATATTGGGGCTAGAAGGCCCCGGACAATGTGACAGTGGCCTCTAGACCCAGGGATGTTTATGATGAGAAGGATGGAGACCGCTGTTTTTTGTAATGTAGAGTAGACAAATAATTCATGAGTTTTAGAAACTGTAAAGGCTGTTCCTGGTCAAGGAGAGCTTGCTACATGGAGGATATGTCCCTGTGTACCAGTGGAAGCCTCTGAAGAGAAAGTGTCCCCTTCACTACTTGCCCCTGTAGCAATACATTGTCTGCTGACTGATGGTTGTCCCAAATGTCCAACCTAACTTCTGAGGCCCACTGAGCAGGGATGTATGTTTCAGGAAAACTATTTCTCCTCGCTGATTGCAGGTGGACACATCTGTGCATCATACTCTCTGTCTTCCACTGCTTATGTCTTTCTTTATTTTTGATGCTCTCCACTGTGGTGGAGAAAAATTCCTCCTTCTCTGTAATGAGTCTATGGCCTATAACTACCAATATGTCTGTGAAGATAGAGCCACAGTGGCTTGTCTAGATCATAGGGTGAGATGTGGTAAACTGAATATGGTAGCTCCTGAGTCCTCCAATCAAACAATCTGGCACATGAAAGTATTTATGACAGTTAAAATCTCAACATCTCTTAGTTTCAAATGTTTCCAACAATAAGAACTGAGGTACTGGATGTTTAATAATAGGGACTAATATAAATCTGTGGCATCAAACATTTTCCAGAGAGGTGGGACCCCCAGGCTTAAATGATACTGTGTCTATTATGCTTTAGTCTGAGCTAATCAACCCCACTTCCAGCAAAGTAGTTTAGTTGTTTTCATTTTCAGAATGAAATGAGGAATTTATAAACCAGTCCCTAGCTTGGCAGCTACTTTCCAGATTTTTCGCACCAAAGCTCTCACATTGGGTATAGGTACAAAGGCACTGGGTGAAGGATGACAGAGAGCTGTTCTGTGTTTGAGGGCAGAGCTACTGTAGAGTTTGGCAGATATGAGTAGGGACTGAAATCTACCCTGTGTTCAAGACATGTCAGTCTTGAGGAAAATGTACCTTTTTTTTTTTTTTTTTTTTTTTAATTTGTAGAAAGACACTGCTTGCCTAACTCTGCATCATCAAAGGAGTGACTTTTTCTTTTTTTGCACAGAGATCCTATATATACTATGGCCATTCTGCATCCAGGATGCCACAAGCATATTGTACGGGGCTGACAAAATTTAATAGCCATCCATTTGGTTAAGTTCCTCCGTTAGCACTAAAGCATTTGACACACTCAGATTATGAAGAAATGTAATTGTGTTATGGGGGGGGGGTGGCTACTGGAAGCAGGACAAATAAAGGTAGGGTGAAGGGGGCTCTACTTCCCCTCCTTTCTTTTGTATGTGGCTCTCACTGTTGTCTAGTAAAGGAGGAGGGAAGCTGAATTCCAAAGAAAAGCAGAGTAAATTTTAGGGAATTGATATCTCTTCCAAAGAGAAATGCAATGTAAAATGTCTCCCAAATGTAAATGCAAACCGTGGAGTTTGTCTTTGGGCTGTCTTCAAGAAACGGGCTTAAATCCAATTGCTATGGCTACACGAGACTCATCTGATCAGCAGGCCTTCCGTTCCACAGAGGCTAAATCTGTTTTGTTTTCAAAGGGGAAAACGTATCTGTGTTTGCCCTCCTTTGCTTTGTAAAATTGAATTGCAGAGAACTCATGAATAATAGAAAGAATACTAAGGACTGTGAAATTAACACTGGCATGAAACAGAATTTCTAAAAGGGGAAACTCTACTGGAGGAAGGCTGACTTCAACCTCCCCCAAACAGGGATTTGGAAACTGGGACAGCTTAGCATTGGAGGGTGAAATAAGTTCTTAAGAGATCTTTTTGGTTCCTGCTTTCAGGAGGGTGACTATTTTCAAAACCTTTAGGCCAGAGAGATATTTTTTATTTTATGAAGATTTTCAAGTATGGGAACTACAGTGGTTTATGGCTCCCATGAGGACATTGGTCACATTGTGACGTTTGTCCATGGGAACCGCCATCTTACTCTTTAATAATGAGGATAGTTAACTTTTATTGAGCACTCACTATTCGCTGGTCATGTGCTTTTACACACATTTTCTCACATAATTTCATGACTAGAGTGGGTACAATGATCCCCATTTTACAGATGCAGAAACGGAGGTGCAGAGTGGTTAAGTCACACAGCTATTAAGAAATGGAGCTGGCTAACCAGCCCAAGCCTGAGTGACTCGAGAGCCTGCCCTTTTAACCACCACAGCAGCCCTTCATCTTTATGTGTCTCTTAAGCTTTTGTCTGCAAAGTCCTCACCCAATTCACTGTGATAGCCTAGTGGCCCCCCCTTCCTTCTCCCTTCTGATCCCCACAAGGCAATACCCTGCCCTGTGTATGCCTCATGTTCTAGATTCCCTCCAGGTGCTGTTGGGATCATAATGAATAAGTTGAGGGAAGAGGAAATAACTTAAAAGAGGTGCTTTATTGGGAGAAATGCCACTTTGGGCTGTTTCTACCTAAGTTACCACAGCATATGGGAAAGTGCTTAAAAACTATACACCGCTGAATAAATGCACATAGTTAACAGTCTGAGCTTTGGAATCAGATAGATCTTGGTCTCATTCATTCGTTCATTCATTCATTCATTTGTGGATTGTTTAGCACCTACTATGTGTTAAGCACCGTGTTAAGTGCTAGGTTTGAATTCTAGATTCACATTTACAGCTTTGGACCTTGGGAGATTTATTCAGCCTTTTTAATGAGAATAATAATTGTAACCTCTGGGCTCCCCTAAGATTAGAAGCTGGCACATAGTAAGAGCTCAATAAATGGTATTATTAATGAAAGGATAAAAAAGTGCTGTTGTTGGGCCAATGCCCACTTATATTACTTTTCCTCAGGGCCCTACTTGCCAAGCTTTCAGTTAGCCAGTGTGCATCACCAGGGGCTGGGAAGTTAATGTGCTAAACTATGCTATTAGCCTTTGCGAAGGTCTGTTAGTGAGATAATGACTTAGCCCAAAGGAATACCTAATTTGGGCACAATGGCAGACTCAGATGGAGGGCATTTCAGCAAGGGACTTGCACATCAAACCATCAAATATCTGCCTGCCTCTTTACTTTAAGTAACTGCCTTCTCCTGACTGAGAAGAAGCTTTTTTCTTGTATGATCAAAGGAATAGGTAGTTGCTTAGGAAATATGGATACATTTATTTTAAATAATGAAAGAATTTCCATTTGTCCTTCTAGGTGTTAGTATCTCACCTCTATTTAATGCATAGTCCACTGACGTTAGCACTTGACGTTTCTCGGTTGCCCTCAATAACACTACTTGGCTAATCTAATGCGATTCAGCTAATAGGTTTTATATCAGCGTTTATGGACCATCTCATCCATCCACCTTCTGCCTGAGAGAAGTATGTATATGCAGTAGGCTCAAGTTATCCTTTCTCCCAAAGCAGGTAATTCTGTTTGAGGATCAGTGTGTTGAATTTGGGCTTCCCTAGTGTGTTCTCTGAAACGGAATGGAAGCCAGTTTCTCTCCAATAGGTTCACAAAAGTATAAAGAATGAGTCTTGAAACAATTCTGTTTATAGAGTAAGGCTTTTTTTTTTTTTTTAATCTGTAAAACCTGAGGGTTAGTAATAGTAAGTGCTTGAAAATAAGTTATTAAGAAATAAGAGCATTCCCTCTCTCCCTGACTCGGTAGCCCCCAGTGACTTCTATATTATTCTGAGTTTCAGCCAGACAGAGCCAAGATGGTTGCAAAGCCAGCCTTATCTGGCCTCTTGTTCACTCTGACTCAATTTTGTACCAGCCTCTCCTTGCCCACTAGTGTACAGCCACACATTGGCTTTTCTGCTACTCCTCGCCTCAATCATATCAAGGATGCTTCTGGCATAGGTCACCTGCCTCAGATCTGTGCTTGCATGTCAGTTTATCAGTGATGCTGTCCTTTTCCTGACATTCCTTGACTCCTTTCCCTCTTTTCTTTCCTAGCACTTATCCCCATTTCATATACTATTTACTTTCTTGTTTAATCATTTATTATGTCTCCATCTGGTACAGTGTAACCTCCTCGAGAGCAATGATTTTTTTTTTCTGTCTTGTTCACTGCTCAATCCCTAGGCCCTGGAAAGGTGCCTGGCATGTAGTAGACACTCAATATATATATATATATGTGTTTTATATGTATATATATTATATGTATATTATATATATATATAATTCAAGTATGATTATGGATGGGTTATTTAGTTTTTAGTTTGTTAAAACCAGTCTTTGATGTTTAGATAGAACAACAATAATATCTTTCTGTCATATAGGAATTTAGAGGTTCTCAGATACTTTTCAATCTAGGCTATTAAAAAGCCAGTATTCAGAATACTTAGAGAGTAGCAACAGTCTAGCTGGCATTTCAGATAACTCAAAATATGGACGTTGTTGTAAAACCAAGTGAAAGTAGAAATCTACATGCTAAAAGAAGTCTGTGTAAATGGAAAAATGTGTTAAAGACCCAGATCAAAGGATTAACGGGGGTGGGGTGCAGAGATAGGAAGAGAAAGCAACTGGTTTACAATCTTAGCTTCCTTCCTAAGTCCTTTCTGACCAGTGGCAATTTTTCTAATATCTGGGACTCTTTAATTTTTTTATAGAGGGAGATGACTTCCCCCCCTTTGTTTATTATATTTTATTGTTTCAGTCATTTGCTTTGAGATCTTTAGACCATAGCATGTTATTTGTAATGAGCCAAGGAAGGCGTACTGGCTCTTTTGAAATTTTGATTATTCTTAAAACTACTGCAGTGAAGTTGAGCCTTCTCCCAGGGCATCCCTATAGCCATTGCTTGCAATCAGTAAATATTCATAAATCTGCTATCATGGAAATGAAATAGAATGCCTCAAAATTACTTTGGAGCCATAAGGAAGGCCCTGAAGAGTGAACTGGGAGGATGCATTTCACTTTCAGATTTTGAATAAAGAAAATACTCTTTTTGTCAGCAGATGACATGGTCTGCCCTGGAATTCCAAGGACCTGAAGAGATCTTGTTCAAGTTAACACTTGCACAGTGGGAGCAGCAGGTTCTATCCATACCTGAATGGGGGACCTCTGAGGGGCTGGGTAGAACTTTTTTGGAATTATCATCAGTAAAAAGGGACTCTTGGCACCAATTTACATTATGGATTATACTTTTTAAAAATTTCTTGATGCCTTTTCTTGCTAATTAGAGGATTTTCTTTAGGACAGCACACCTCCCGTGAGCAAGGCATCCTCCAAGGTGTAGTGCCAGGTATAAAACTCCCCTGGGGAAGGTCCAGCCCCATCTGTAGTGTTGAAAACTCAAGCAATTTCTGATGCTGGTCATACTATTTAGGACACCTTTAACTGTAGAGTTGAATTCCCCCTTTTACCGTCTCTCTTTCATTGTCTTCCTGTGGGCAAATCTAGGTTCTGGGGTCAAGGGCAGAATGATTCAGTGATTCTGGTGAATTGATGAAGATGGTGTATGTAATCAGAGGCTGTTTCCAGAGAGAGAGAGAGAGACTTCTGTTCTTTGGAATCACTTAAAGGAGAACTATAATCTAGTAAATTAAAAGCATCAGCAATATTTGCAGTTTGGGAACGTCAAGGTCAGAAGAAAAAAAAAATAAAAGCCCGAGAGGGCACTCTTGTCACTGATTTCAAAGGAGCTAATTCTTAGGGTTATTAGCTACCTCAATTTATAACGCTATATACTCTTGAACACCAAATGCTCATTATCAAAAATTAAAGAAGCGTGGAGCTGAGATTTGAAGTATATTTTAGATAATAGATTTTGGAACATGCTTCATATTGTTAGGATTGACCTGACCTTACAACTAATAAAGATTTCCTGTAGGCATGGAATCTCAGAAATACTACCTTGTTCCCATGAATGTGAAAAAGGCAAGGAAAAGCTCCTTTGTTTTTATTTCCATTGTGGTGCCATGATGCAGGCAAAATTGTTAGGTAGTTAAAGCCTAGCTTTGAAATCTATAGCCTCTATTCTCCTTGGGCTCTTTGTGCCTGCAAGAGCTTAACCACCCACTCACTCAGTCTTAACCTTTCCTTTCTTAAGGAAACAGGAACATCCTCACTTTCATTATTATTTTCAAAGATTTTATTTATTTGAGAGAGAGAGAGAACAAGAGCGAGAGAGCAAGCATGAGCAGGGGGAGGAGCAGAGGAGGAGAGAGAGGCAGACTCCCCGCTCCCCCTGAGCAGGGAGCCTAACATGCAGGGCTGGATTTCAGGGCTGGATTTCAGGGCCTAACATGCAGGGCTGGATTTCAGGGCTGGATCATGACCTGAGCCAAAGACAGATGCTCAACCACTGAGCCACCCAGCTGCCCTGAGAAAAATGTTCTAATCGTGAGTTCTCAGGCTTCCGCTGTCTGTATGGAGGATCGGTGACGTGGTGGTCATATACTGAGTCCATGGTAAGGCTGGCTTATTGCATTGACTCTAGCTGGCCTACCTACTCCTGCTCTTTAGTTATTCCAAACCAACCAAAATATAGGTGTCAGGAAAGAAAATTCCTTACATATGATTTTTGTCACAATAGTTCTCTAATTAGGAGTGAATGCCCATCATATACTGTCACCATCACAGACATATCTAACTGGCTTCCATAGTCAGACTTCTGTGCTTTAGCTCTTGACATTTCACCTCCAAGGTGCTTTTTTGTCTCTCGTTCCGCCAGGCCACATATCTTTGCTCAAAAAAATTGTCTTAAAGCCCACCTCCTAGTCTAGCATATTTTGCCCACATCTTTGGAGAGACTCATGAACCATTTTGAATAATTTTTTTTTTTTTGACGATATGCTCATTTATTCTTCGCGTGAGAAGTAGTCAGGACAGGATGCACGGAGAGTACAAGTCAACTGGTGTTAGTCTTAGCTGCTCAACTCAATCTGGAAGTCAATTTATTTGCAAAGAATCTACCATCATGAGAAAACATTTATGAAAATCTTCATCAGTACAAAGCCCAGAAGCTCCACTTAGGGGCAACAAACATGGCTGTGATGCTGAACAGCTCTGGTCTTTCCCATAAAACAAGATCTAACTGACAGAGTATACTGACCCTTGAAGCGGCAACCCTCAGGTTTCAATATAGGCCTGGGTATTTTTAAATAAGTAAGGCTAGAATGAGCTATGGAGTTTTTAAGAATATATTGAATTATAGATAACGATTACATCAGGTGATCTGAACAGACCTGCATAGGTAATAAACCACGTCACACAGGTAGAATATGCCAGTACCGATGTGTATGGCTCCCCATTTCAGTAAGACTATGTGGTTCTCTAGAGGAGGAAGAGGTGGCCTTCTCAGCTTTTTATTGGTCAAGTTCTACTAAGGCTTGTAGAATTACCTACCATCAGGTCAATGCTTCTGTCTAGAAGAGGATTCCAGTTCTGTCAGCAGAGGAAACTAGACATTAAAAATCTAAATCAAGGTTATATATAGGATGAGTCTCAGAAAACTGAATTGTACACTTAGGAAAAAACCATTTCAAAGAATCTGAGCGTTAAGGTTAATAAGGTCTTTTCAGAGATGCAGCCTGCGAAGAACCCCCAACACTACATAGATAGTGAACAACAAACAGCAGAAAGAAGTCTTGACTCAAGTGAAGAAGACAGAAAAATATTTACATTAAAGAAAGGGTTCAGAATGAAGTAATATTTACAGGATGCTAAAAAATTAATCTTCAGCCATAATGAGGCCTCTTCGAGCTCCCAAAACCTTTGCTTTCTTCTCCTTTCGTCTTTGTTCATGTTGCTTCCGTTGTTCTTCCTGAGTCTGGAGAGGAGGTTGTTTATAAGTTTTCTTGTGGAAGCTAACTCTGTTGGCATGTTGCTTGAGCGAACTATTTTCTTTAGGTTGACCCCATGGTTTCAGTTTGCCTTTGTGTGGTTCATAGTTGAGGGGATGAGACAGACTTGCTTTGAGATCAAATACCGGTTTCTTGTTGGAGACTGGAGTCCGTGCTGCCTCAGTTGTCAATTTGAATGGGTAACAACAGAAGCAGAATTCCCCTTTGCGGTCTTTAACTTGCATGTCCTGACCACAGCCTGGCCTTTTGGGGTACTCCCACATATGGTCACATGTGGAGACTTTCTGGCTGGAGTCTTGGTCAATGAATGCTTATGTTCATTATCTTTGGTAGCAGCTGAAAACCTGACGTTCATCTTAGTTGCTGATAGAATGGAACGCTTGGCAGACCCCTTCCCACACAAGGTGCTCTGGCCTGTAGGGCCCAGGGGCTGGCCCTGTGAGTGGCGCTGGCTGGAGGGAGTTCGAGCCTCAGGGAGCCTTCCCCGGAGAGGAACTGGAGTCACCACCACTTCTTTGGTGACCGGCTGCTTCTTCAGTTCATTAAATGAGTTGTGTTCTTCAAAATGTTTCTTTTTCCTTTCAATATATTGATCAATGGACTCCATTTCCTTAAAACGAGCCTCATGAAGCTTCTTAAAGTTTGGAGTAGCACTTATAGTTCTTTTACTTTTTCCAGGTTTGGAAAACCCATCTGCGTAGAGAGCCTTCTTTCTTTCTGCAGGTACCTTTGAATCTTCATTACCATTTATTCTTCTTTTTCCTGTGGAAACTGCATTCTCCTCTCCTTG